>NC_052622.1:2230198-2332651 GCF_016545825.1 Eucalyptus grandis | reverse complement strand
GAGAAATCCAATCTTCAATTTAAATCATTCATGTCAAGATCACGCAAATTCTGAGTAAATGCAAGGTCAAAAATAATTTTTCTGATTTTTTTATAATAATGTTTTAATATATTCGGATTAAAATAATATAATATTTTCCAAATTTCAAAGCACTTAAATATTCCAAACTAAAATCATTTGTGTCACATCAAGGCTTAACTTTAAATAAACTCTTTAGCATTTAATTTTATATAGAGCTAAGATAAACTGCCTAATTTTTCTAAATTCAATTGGGCTCAATTAAATTCAACACCTAAGTTTCTACTTATCCATAAGTACAACATTGAGTTACATTAACCCTCCTGTTATTAGTATTTAATTACCCGACAGCCAACCAGCTACTGGAAAGCTCATCCAGACTTAGAGTAACACTCCTTCTAGTGGCGAGCTAATCATTCGGAAGGCGCCAAATTGCTTTCGCACTTATAGGCTTGCCTGATCCTTCCGAAAACTTCCCGGCACGCTGTTAAAGCAGATCCGCGCGATCAGAGAACGCTGAGAGAGACCAAAGCGGGGCTTGGTTCCAGCTAGGAAACAATGGCTCACAGGTGGCGCACGGCGCGCTGCTGCTGTTTCGCCGTCTACCATCATTTTGTGCAAGCGTTCAAGAGTGGAGGTGGTGAGAAGGAGAAACTGCGTGGCTTTGGCTACGCGCAAGGTGGACAAGCGTTGAAGCAAAAGCAGAGGGGCGCGGCGTGCGGCTGGGCGAGCTGCCGGTTCGGCTCATTTTCCTCCCCACGTCCAAGAAGTTCCAAGGTTGAAGATGAAGATGGAGAGAGAGAGAGAGAGAGGGAGAGAGACTGAATCTCTTCTCTCTCTTTTTTTTCTTTTTCTTTAACCCAAAAATTAGGCTTTCACCACCAGACATCACCAAGTATGCTCCACTCTCAAAACTCCCACAACCTTTTCCAATGGGTTCAATTTCATTTTCCGCCGTATCTACTTGACATCCAATTTCTTTCATCTCATCAATTCTCTTCCAATTGAGTCTAAATGAAGTCCATAAATTAATTCAATGTCACCACACTTTAATTCACATCTTCACTTGTCTATAGAACCAACTTAGTCTTAAAAGCGATACCAAAAGCGGGCTTACTAATTTCTCGAGTCAAATTAGCCATTTTCCGATTTAATTGCTAAAAACTCGCTTGCATGAAAAATCTTCCAAAGATGATTCAATGATCTTGAAATGATTTGTGACACACCCGTACTTCCAATTCGATTCGATCTCAATTCCACTAATTTCACTTTGGCACGATATTACGCCCAACCTACCGAGTAGCCTTTAGAAATTTTCATGCATTTGACTTGTGGTTGATCATCTCAAGCCACAAATGTACATCTTTGAAACATTGGCGATTTCGGTTGTCGGGTAATCTCAAGGTTTCAAATACGAGACACAAGGTACCCAATCGATAGAAAAGTCGGTCCAAGTGATCGACAAGAATTGTGTGATCGGTGGAATCACCCACACTGATCACATGCCCTATCGAGTCAACCTATCTCCGGTCTCTAATCGATTTTTATTTGTGCCGTAATGACCCTTGCAGATTAGCTCGGCCGAAAGGTCGCCTCGGTCAAATTCTCGAGTCCGATGCATTAGAAACTCTTAACGGCTTCACCCGATAGACTAGTTTCCACATGAGTGGCCGACTCAAGGAAAGGAACTATATGCGTGCCAACGAAATGCCCGTCTCAATTTATTGAAAATAGAATTGGAAAATCGGGATGTCACAAGGGTCCTTATAATCCCCTTCGGGAGAATGTTAACCATGTTATTATATTAAATTATCAAAAGAAAAAGGAGATGGTAAGCCACGCAACTTCACATGATGTATATCTTCGCCAGAAAAAACTGAAAAAAACACAAGATTTGGATATATCTCTCTTATGGTTATTGAAGAATGGCTTACTGCAAATCATATATCGAATGAAATTAGCAACTCTTTTCTCTTCTTAACGGTTTAAACTTTATGATGATTGGTGATATTTATTCTCTTGAGGGATGTAGATATACAGCAAGAATGGTATTTAGCCTTCAAAGAGTAATAAATTGAAATATACAATCACATTGATGAACTGGTTTGAGGCTCTTTTAATCACATAACATAAACATAAATTGTAAAACTTACAATATGAGCATGTAGTCACTAAAAGATAAGTTAGAAACTCATATCCCATTCATCCATCAAATCTTGAGAAGAAGAGGAAAGATAACATGATTTCAAAGGAAGAGCACATAAAGAATGCTGAGGTTAGAATTTATGAGAAAAAGAACTGATTTTGGGCTTTTAATTGATAATCATTTCAAGAATGTGTTCCAAATAGATGTGCAGTTTGATCCTATGAGCATTCAATTGGAATGGTTCAACTGATCTGAAAATTGGAACTTATCCTTGGGCTAGTTCAATGGGAATCGGTTTTAGAGTTTGTTTTCAGTAGTCTAGTTCAGTTTCAGTGGAACTAGTTTGGCTTGAACACCTCTGCTTCAATAATTAAACATGGAGATAAAACTTTAATTTAAAATCAAAGAAATGTATACTATGCGATTTAAATGAACTGGTTTTACTTAAACAGTATAATGAATGAAAAATAAGCAATGAAACAAATGGTCCCATTCACAAATTTTCGCATTTGTAGAACGTTTTAGAAAATTCGAGAAAATTCCATTGATCAATAAAAGATATATCATGTAAACAGATCGAATCGGATTCGACAAACTGAGTATTGGTCATACCTCGTTTAATAATTTGTTGCCAACTTGTTCTTCGAAGGTTTTATGTCTCATTTACGCCGTACATGGACGTCACTTGTTTTACCGTTCGTTTGAGGATATGCAAGACAGTGCTTGCCTAAAGTTCTGATTCTTGATATATAAAGATATATGGCCAGAAAAGCATAATATTCATGCTTTATTTCCTCTTTTTGCATCATGCAAACTTCACGGTAATTTTCATAACATAATGTCATCCCACTTATCATATATAGACTCTTCTTAAATTCGAACTGCATGTACAAGTCCTGAACGACTTACCTTGTGCTTTATACCTAGGTAAAATCGCCTTTCTTCCGATTGCGGGATAAAGTCACCCCCATCGCATCCATTTCGTCTCGTAATCCTTTTAGTGGGATGTAATGATCTCCTGTGAGCACGGATAATTCAAAGTGTGATTTTGGCGACTCCACAGATAAAGCGGGAATGAGTGCCATCCATGTGAAAAGATTGGTGGCAGCGGGGAGGAGGCGGCGGTTGAGGAAAAGGTGGGGGTGGGAGAGTCGGCAGCTGGTGATCGACGAGGGGAAGGTGGTGGTGGCGGCAGCTGTGGGGTGGTGAGGGCGGCGGCAGCGCGGTCTGTCTGGCCAGGGGGTGGAGTTAGCCCAACAACAGAACCGGAAGGTCCTCGGCGGCCATCGGACCTCACCCGTCGTCGCTCACCGCCATGCTCCGTTCCTGGCTTCCAGTGTTCTGCGAGCCAAAGCTCGAGTTAGATCGCCGTGAAGGGAGGAGTTCGCTGTTGTTGAGTTTCTTCGAACATTTTATTGAAGAAAGCTCTATATGAAGACCATAGTCATGTGGAGTTATAATAATACTTCATTAAGTTGATTTCAGCATCCAAAAGCCTTGCATAAGTTTTTTATTAACATATGATCTCCACTTTATTGATTTCATAACCCATATTTAACGGAGTTCACAATCTTGTGGTATGCTATTCAAATTTTTTTCTTTATTTCTAGAAAAGATTCCAAATCAAGTATATATGAATTTATATCACAATTGATATATCCAGATAGTTCTACACAACTTAAACAGACTTCTTTATGTTGGAATTCATGTCACCATAGTCAAGAATCTTGAGCACCTACGTAAGAATTTCTTACTTCGCGAAGTTGAACGATTTTTACATTTCGGTGTCTAATCCACAGTTCTATTATGAGCCTATGTTTCACTCATTATTTAACTTAACCTGTGTTGATTCTGGGTAGATTACAAAATCGCTTTCATTCAAGATAGAGCCTTTTCAGTTAAACACAATATCAATCATTCACTTCTTCAGATTACTTTAATAGTGGCCAATGCATTGTTAGAGCGTTCCCCCATGGAAAATATCGTTTTCAATGATCCAAATTCAATTCATTACGAGTATCATGTTCATTTAATAAGGAAATCAGGGAGAGGATTGGTTTCTTTTCAAAAGGTAAGGGTGGGAGTCACTGAGAGATGAACCAGGGTTTCGCGTTCCATAGGCTGGCTATCTCGGAATACGATCCGCCACGTTGTGGACATTTATTCCATTACATGAAAATTTAGGGTCCGTTCGGCAACGCTCTTGCTTCATGAAATTTATATTCAGGAAATAGTCTTTTTTTATTTATATTCTTTAATACCAATAAAAGAATGCGTTTGATAACTATACAAAATTTATATTTCGAATTAAAAATAAAATAAAATGCATTTGGTCGATTTGTAAATTTTTTAGAATGGGGAGAATTTTTTAATTTTATTTTTCATGCCTCTGCTTATGATTGCCGACACATCGACTGCCGCTTATTGCTGTTGGCCAATGATAGTGGTTATCTTTAGGCATCGACACGGCCGCCGAAGGTCGGCTTGCTAGCTGGGTGGTCAATTGGCAACAATGGTTGACCATTTAGCGAATGGCGGTGGCGATAGTTGGATAATGCTGGGTTGCATAGGTGGCGTGGGGTGGCAACCGGCAAAGAAGAAGAAGAAAAGAGGAAAAGAAAAAAGAAAAGAGAAAATAATTTCTTTCTAGAAATTATTTCTTTGTTTTTATTCCAAATCTATTCCCCTGCTACTTTCTATTATGAAGAAAATAATTTTTGTCACATTAAATAAATTTATGTTCTTTTTATTTAGTGAACAAAAATAGAAATTGAAAGAAGGTATAATATCATCAAAATATTTTTATTCACGAGAGTTGGATACCTATACTTTAATTATGAAAACATTGTAATTTTGAATTGATAATTTTGATATTATATTTATATTTATAGTCTTTGTTTTAATACTTTCCTTTTAATAGTCATAGACGCTGTTAAACTAGGCATATAAAGGTTAGAGCCAATAACTTTGTATTACTTATTTCTACAAAGTTAAGTATAAGGGTGAGGCGAGCCTACCTACCCCCCTCCCCCACATTACCCCCTGCCTTGCTCTGCAAGTAGAGTATTCGGTTGTACAGACAACAACATTCATGGTTATATTTGAAAAAGAAAATACCACCAAACTCCTTAAATTGTGTTCTTATTGCGGTATACCAATTATTTTTTGGATTATTTGAAATCCTGAACTTATGCTGGTGTGGCAAGTACTTCTCCTCTATCATTGAAACCCTAAACTTTATCCAGCACCGCAAGATATATCCCAAAGCCAAAAAAAATTTTTTGGTCACCAATAACTGAAATGAACTGGTGAGAAAGTTCTTAATATTTAAATGTCACTGTATATGATTGGTCATGCAGAAGTATTGCTCAAAGTTAACTAAATGGAATTGTTTGTAATGATAATCCATCGTCATTCTACACATCTACTAACTTAATTGTCCAAATTAGTCCTGTCCATAGCTATACTATCCAATACATGTTTGTTGTAATTGTAATGACTTCTAGGAAATGTGAAATATTAGGACACTCTGTCAAGTGATAATTGAGACATTATTCAATATACATAAATGCATGCGCTTGCCCAATAATTTTGATTTTGGGTTGTTGCCTCTTTTGAATTGGAAATCGCTGAAACTGGGATGATGTCTCCATTCAGTTTTCAAAGTAAGTCCGTTCGATTTCATGTGTTAGTGATTCCTGAGAATTTCATGACCAAGAAAGGACCGATGTGAGCCTGTTCACTTTTTGCCTTATAATTCCCTTGCTTGACAGAACGTTTTCAGAAAGATCGATTGCGCACGTCTCTTATAAAGCTCAAATAATAATATGCCCCATAGAATCTCTTCCCACCTCTACCTCTCACCTCCCCACTTCGGAGTTCCTCTCTCCAAGCCAAATCCTCATGGCTCAAGTCCATTCTAGCTTCTTATATTCTACTCTCCATCCACGTTAAATTTCTCTGCACGCTCAGCTGCATGATCTCGTTTTCTTCACAGGACTGCATGCTTGAAACGTCGAAATTCAACTGTTCTAAACTCCATCTTTTCCTTCCTGTTCTGGAATTCTTTTTGCAGAAGGAGTGATACTGAAGGTGTTGACGATAGCAGACGACAAAACGAAGCAGAAGGCCATCGAAGCTGCTGCTGATATTTTCGGTATCAATTCATAACCCTTAATCTGTTCATTTTCAAGCTATTCTCTCACGCGAGGATTATAATTACTTGAGAATCAGTTGCTGCTGCAAATCCTGGGGCCGGGATTTACTTTGTCATCTTGGTCATTTAATGAATTTATGGCTGACGGTGCTTTCCATTATGCGCTGCGAGGAAAGGTGGACTCGATATGGCGGATTTGACGGATCAGAAGCTGACGGTGATAGGGCTGATGGACACGGCGGTGGTGGAAGAAGCTGAAAAAGTGGGGAAGGTGGACATCATATCAGTAGACCAGCGGTGGAGGAGAAGAAAGAGGAGAAGAAGAAGAGAAGAAAGAGGACAAGAAGAAAGAAGGAGTGGAGCCCAAGGGAGAAAAAGAAGAAGCAAAAGTTGTGGAGAATAAATGAAGAAAAAAATGAGTGATCCTCGTTGGTCAATTGCATATCCCTAGAATTTTCCTTTTCCTCTCTTTTTGTTTTGTTTTGTTTTTAATAGTATGCTCATGCAAGATCAGAATTCCATGTTGCAGCTTATTGAAATTTAGATGAATGGCATGTATTAAATTAAGGTATTGAATAACTTTTCTACTATTGTTTCAATCTTGAATCCAGTTCAACATCTTTCTTACGATAAATTCCTAATATGTTTGCCGAATTTCATCGATTTATTATTGTGTATATCCAAATCTTAAAACTTGACTTTTGCATGTTGGATTTGCCTAATCAAGCAAATCCCTTCAATAAACGAAACTCAAAAGTCAAAGATGCCAAATGAGAAAGGGAAGTGGTAATAACATTTTCAGAAAAAAAAAGTAGTAAAATTTGGTCACATAATCAAATTTGAAATTCATATCAAGACTCTAGATGAACTTAAAGTTTCTAGAAGTAGAAGTCGCACAGTGATGAAATGAATAAAAATAACTAGTTCTTTTTAACTTTTCATTTTTTTTTCTTGCCAAATTTATTATTTTATCTTTTAGTTGATTTGAAGTGCTCGAACCTTTAAAATATTTAAAACCGACTTATAAAGTCCTATAGTGTTCAAATATTCAAAAATGTTTATTACTTTTTCTCAAAAAATGTAAAATTATACGCAAAACAAATTACATAAAATTTCTTAAATTTTAGTTTCAATTTGTATTATGATTTATCCATTTTAAATTTGTTCCGTGTATTGAATCCATGAATATAATAAATTCAGAGACTAAATTGAATATTTACTGAAAAATTTAAGGAGTTTGAATAGACTAAAGTCCCATAATTATATTACATATTAAGTTAAAATTTAATGATCACATGAAATAAATTAAAAATTTGAAAATATTGAATATTAGATTGAAGTTCAGAGATTATTCACGAAAGAAAGTAGTGCCCGGTGAGCCACTCAGCTGAGTCAGGGGCTGCAACTCGGCGAACTCGCGGCTCGCCTTCCAGTATAAAGCCCCCCCACCTCCGAGGCGCCAAATTCAAAACTTCCTTCCGAGCCGTCCGTTAAAACCTCCCTCCCTCTTCTCCTCCTCCGTCTCTCCCAAACCTGGAGAAACAAGATGCGAACTCTCGCTTCCTCAACATCGACTACTTCAGCGCCGAGCCTCCTCCTCCGCCACCGCCGCCGCCTCCGTCGTCGTCTCCGGCCCAAACCCTAACCTGGACCTCCCGGTCCCTCGCCTCCCTCGGCTCTCCTCTCGCCCTCGGAGCAGGACCTCCTCTGCTCTGGCTCCTCTCCGCGATCGGCGTCTCCCTCGAGCTCCACAGGCTGGAGATCGACCCCCAGCCTCTCTCGAGGTTCCTGACCGACGTCGTTCCTCAGTTCATCGATGACGCGGAAGCGGAGAAGGTTGCGTAAATGGAAGCGTCGAGGTATGTCGCTCTTTGGCCGTGTTTGATGCTTAAAGTAGTCGGTGATCGCTCGTTATGCTTCGCCACTTTGGTTAGCTGCGTGAGGGTGAAACTGAAACGTTGAGCAATCTATTAGAGTTTGAGTTTGACGTGTGATTGATTGGGAAAACGCCTGGAGATCGAGCTCTTGTTTTAATCTGTGGATTTCAGTTTGAATTTGGTGCGATCCTCGCCCTCTAAGGCGTTGCCTGTTTAGATTTTGCGTCAGGGTTAGCTCTGAACTTGTGTGAATATGAAGACAGTTCATCGTCCACGAGGCATAGAAGTTTGACTTCGGTCGGTTTTGGTATTCCCTTGTTCAACGTTCCTTTCCTTTTTGGTTGGAAAAATGAAGAATTAGGAAATTATGATAAGCGAGGAAAAGCTTATTGGCTCTGGTACCTTTCATTATATCCACTTTTGGCCGGTGAATTAGCAGAGTTATTGGCAGTTGGTATTGCCTGGTTGAGTTCTGTCAAGCGGATTGTTCCTGCTTACTTGCAGAAAGAAACAGAGCTAAGCTCCGGAGCAAAGGAAAGGTTGGGCTGCTGTTCAACTAGTAAGCCTGCAGCTAGGGGAAGCTGAACTTTCCAAAGTATGAACTGATGCCAGAGAAATTTTTTTTACTCTTATCTTTCAGAACTCCAGAAAAGTTTGTCTCTGTCTTCCTGATGTTATGTTACTGCAACCATCAGATTAGCAGTGAAAACTTTGTCAATGAAAAGGGCGCACAAGGCATGGCAGCATTCCAGCTTGAGACACCAGAGCTGGGTAGTTGCTTGGTATGCTGAATATCGTTAGCAAGTTACAATGAATATACCAGAAGTGTGATGCCACAGTCCTGTTTTTGTTCATTGTAATCCTCAGGAGAATTCTTACTTGCTTGAGGAAGAAGCAGTAGGCATCTTCTCTGAAGTTCTTGAAATTGAAAACAATGAGGTAAATTCCGGGCTTAACTTAGTTGGTAAGATCCTTCCATTTTATTTTTCCCCTGGAACTTGTTGCATTTAAGCTGAACTTTGTTCTTCAAACAGCAAGCATTAGTTTTGACCAGTAGATAATTTAAGAAAACTAGAGAAAAGTGGCAACTCTGATTCATCAAGGACATCCATTTTAATCAATCTTTGATGAGTGACGCTGTGGTTACATATTGCGATATGTTTCTCTTTCTACATGAAAATATTGAGCCAGTTTATGAATGTTAGACCTCCCAAATGATCATAGTCCATCGCTTAATTGATGATTGAGCATTTGCTTGTCCTTAAGAAGGCAAAGTCACTACTATCATCCAAGTCTGTATTTAGATATTTGCTAGGATAACCATGGGCAGCCACAACACCACAACAGCTGGTTGCTTTCAATTGTTTCGCCAAATAATTGTCAGAATTTAACAAGATTCTGGTCCAAGACTGTAAGGCATTTGGTGGTTTGCTAGCAGATGGATCTTGATGACAAGCTTTCACTCAAAATAGATACTTATCGCTATATTTTTACTGACAGGATGCACCCAAGCTGAGCTTCTCAGTGAACTATATTTTGGAGGCTCAAGAAGTGGTCACTAAATTTGGAGACACAAGTATACAGTATCTCATAGAGCCGAAGGCTGTCTTTTGGGAAAATGATGCTTATGCTGTGGGCCAGTCGGACTTCCCATGTATCCAATTTCCTCTTTTAGAAGGGGAGGAGATTAGTTTGGAAGTTATGACGAACACATCTGTGCAATATGAGCTTGTAAAGCTTCTTGACAAAGTCAAACCACTATATCTAAGTCAAAATGATGATTCTCCATTTGACACCAAAGAAATTTTGAACTTGCTTGAGAAGGACCTTTATGAATTTCCTTCACACCATTGTCTGTTTAAGGATTACCTTGAATCTGACTCTGTAATAGGAACCACTTTTCTGGAAATGGATTTTTGTGAGCATTTTGACAGACCTTGTCGACGCAGGCAACTCACATTGTCAGGGACCATCAGACGCAGATTATTTTTTGTCAATTAGCCCAGTTGTCTTTGAGGACTTTCAGATACTTGACATTGGGACAGCTCTATTTAGTGAGGTCTTCAGCTTACAAGTAGTCCATGAACCTGAGTTCTGCAATGAAATGCTGCAGGAAAAGGTGAAGTTCAAGAATTATGAGGAATTGGTAATCAGTCAGGAACTGGCTCTTGTAGATGAGATGTTCAAATCACTGCTTGTGCCAGTTCTCCCCGACTCTGTACTAGGAACATTGTCTGCGATTGTTGCAGAAGCCCTGATTGATTTCAAGCCACAGCCTCCATTGGCATCCGATGGGATCTATTTAATTTGGCATCTATTGGAGGAAGACAACTGCAGCTCTGCGATCAATTCCTTTTATCACAGTATGGTAGGGGAGCTGAACAGGGGTTTTGACTTCGAATTAAGTATTGGCAATTATGGGAAAGTCATTCTTGACTTCATCCTTCTTGATCACAATCCTAGCAGGCCTAAATTTGAAGAAGGAAGTGGGCTATTGGACATGCTTTCTGACAGGGTCTCTTTGCTGAGGGAGGATCTGACTGAGGCTTCTTCCCGGACGTCTACTGATACTGAATACCAAAAGCCAGCAAGTCAAACACTGGTTTCTGAGTATGATTATGAGAGGGCTTCGTCACTATTTAAATCCATGTCACCATTTCATGACCTGGACTTCTTCTTGAATCCTTCGAAAGATAGAGCTGAAGAAAATAGTGTACCTGCAGGCATGATTCCTGGTGAAATGAACAATATCCATGCGGTCAGGGTTCCTGGTGATATTACTTGCAAGGTTTCAATTAGTAGCCCGGGGCAGGAAATCCATCTTATGAGCCACCTGTTGTAGGATCGGGCCATAGTGAGCTAGGGCTTGTTTCTTTTCCTGATGCGGTCATTATTGTGAACACACAAAATTCAAGTGAAGTAATGTTGGTGTCCAGAAGAAGTACATATCAAAAGATTCTGGCTATGGAGAAAGAAGGAATTCAAGTAATTGAGCATGATACAACCCTCCCAGTTGATATTATAATCAGTGCTGCAGTTTGCCTGGTGTGGTATACTCACAAGAACATTGGCAGAAAAGCCTCTGGTTTCAGTGAAGGATCTTCAGTGTTAGCTTGTCATATTGAGAATATAGCAGCAAATATTCTTACAAACTTGAGCTTCGCTTTTAGGGCATGCATTCTGGTAATTATCATTCATTATTCCTTGTTGTTAGACCTTTCTCAACCGGTTGAAAAGGAAAATTATTTCCTCTAGAGACAAAAATATTCATTTCTGTATTTTTCTGGATAATTAAAGTAGGAAAAAGTCTAGTGGTTGTAAAGAAATATGTGCAGCGATTACATTTATATTTCAGTAACAACTGCTGTTTCAGCTCCATCTCATGCTTTTACTTGAGATTTTCTGTGTCATGCTGAAGATGAACCCAAATTGTTTCTGCCTGCAAGCACAATGTGATGATGATTTGCTATAATATACTGTGCCCTGTTCATATTTATAAAGCCAATAGAAAGCATAAAACAACTGTATATTTGTTACTCTTAATGGGCTTTTGCATTGGGCTCCTCCCTTTTCATACTATTACTTTTCTTGTTTTGTAATGTTCGCTTAGCCAAGTTGGCAAAAGCATGCAACTTATGTCATTCCTTACAAAGAAGTTAGTGCAGGTCTGTGATTTTATGATTTTATCATTATCTTATGCTTGATTATTTCTAGCAGATATTTGAGGGGAATCTGGCTTTCTTGCTTCCGGTAATGGAATCTTCAGATGGACTTTGCGCTGCGGCAGCTAGTCTGGGAATTGATTTACAACTCCTTTGCTCCTTTTCACCTGAGTTGACTGATGAGATCATATTGAAATCTATTGCTAAGGAAACTAGGATTATTAGGGGTCTTTATACTAAACTTCCTGAATCAGAGACACTGGCAGAATCTTTCCTGACCAAATTTCCTTCTGTCAATCCACTATCAGCTCATGCAATACTGTCTTCTGAAGGGATGCTCAGTGACTTTTTTGAATTATCTCATGAATGCAGAGTCAACACGGTCCAAAAATATCAAGTTCCTGACGAAAGTGTTTCTCTTTTTAGTGCTTTATGCCAATTTGGGGAACGTGAGGATTCTCGGTCTATAATGACAGACTGCTCTTCTTCAGTGTCATCAGGCCCTGACTCTAAACACTGCCGTAGTAAGCTGGATTCTGGAGGGAAAAGATGTAAGTACGAGAAGCACCCTGACAAAGGTAATGTACCTGTGGACGACCTGCTGCATTTTCAGCCTTCAAAACTATGTAACAGCAGCTCCTCAAAACTTCCTGGGTTTACAAATCTATATGATTCGACAATACTCAAAGATCAGAGATACACAACAAGTTTAGAGAGCCCAATTCATGTGTTGATCATTTCCTAGGTCAAAAAAGAGGGATGGATGAGTCAACTACCACATATCCTTCTAGAGTCGGCAATCGATTTGATTCTGGGATCAAGAAAGGTGTTTTCTCCTCTAATGTGACTGAGCACCAAAGCCTAGCTCCTGATGATGATTTCCTTTATTGGTACACAGGAGCACACCCTAGCTACAACGGACACCTTCGATTGGACGGATATCGAGAACTCTGATATTGTTCTATGAGGACACTAAAGGTGAAGCTATCAACCTTACCCATCCTTCAATTGCTAATCTTTGGAGTTTTCATTTTCATTGCCAGATCTGGAAAACAATGTCAGAGGTGGATCCAATCATGCAAGTAGATTTTCCTTCGATCGACACAATTATCCGACTTTCCCAACAGTTGCTGAGAGCAATTCTCCTTCATTCATTCATAGCCCTGGGAATCATCAAAGGCAAAGTTTACAGGAAGAAACTGATTGCTTTTTATCTACGGAGCTAGTAAATGACAAAATGCCTACCGACAATCAAGACAAACTCTTTAAGGGGTTTTTAGATGGGAGATCCATGGAGAACTTACACGGTATACCAGTACAGGAGAACAGGGCAAGGTATAATGGAACACCACTTAGAAATGCCATTCACATGCCCCACTCGCAAAAAGGTTCACCCTGGACAAATGAGTTTCTGAACAGAATCCGGGAAAAGAGCAAGTTGTGGCGGCAATCCCTTCCATCCAGTGCATCTCCTTGTTATGGCAATACACGGACCAAATCAAATACAACAAAGAGAAGAAGTCCATCGATTCTCGAATTTTTTAAGTATCAAGGTTGTAGCACTGTCAGAAAAACGCCTGAAGAGAAGAGGCAGAAGAGATCCACACAATCATTTGGTTCGTTCAAGAATGGAAAAGTGGCAGCATCTCTGGTCCCTTCATGGACTCCTGTGGATAAAAGAGCAAGATGGGTTTGTCTGAATTGCTTATTCGATCTTTCCAGTGCTTTCTACCAAAATTTCAAATAAATTGCTCATTTTAGTGCAGAAACTTTCCTTTGTGACAAATGATGCTGAGAGCCAGACTAAGTTGATTTGGGGTGATAAAGCCAGAGAAATTCACGACCACTGAACAATGTGCTTCTTGAGCTGATCAAAGGATAGAAAGTCAGGGTGAATAATCTCTCTTTAGTAGATAGCCTCACTTTTTGTGAAGATGGCGAGTTAACTGGATTCCTCGGATCATAACTAATTTTTACATAATTTTTCACAGAACTGAAGAACCAAGAAAAATTTATGGATTTCCCTAGATTTTTCATCAAGAAATTATGCACTTATAGGTGAGTTTCCATTAGGATTTATTTCCTCTATTAAGTCAGACTAGGCGTATGGCCGAAAAAATGACAGACTAGGCTGGCAACTTCAGCTGCACAGATCAAACATTAACAAATGTTCTCTCTTATTAGTCGAGCAAATTCCTCTAGCATTTTGAATAGAACTATCTAGAGAAATTAAAGTCATCACTGATGTACGTTCTAGTATTGTTATTCAGTCACTAATTCTGACAGTCAAGTAGCTGCACTGTGAATTGAAGGGCTTACTTTTGAAATCCAGATATGGTTTTAGAAAATTTTCTCAAGGAAACCATGATTCTCCATTATATATGGATTTTGGTTTGCGATGATGTGGCTTACTGCAAATGTAGACAAAAGCTTCATGACAGAAATGTAGATTCGGCTAGTCATATTTACAAGGGTTGATGCGGATCCAAGTTTCTGCATTGTTTGTGCATGCTATCTGCTAGTCAATTGTCATTCTGACTAGAAACTAAATTGTGGAATCTCTCAGAAAAAGGGGTGAGGACCTGAAGACACTGAAGAATCTCTCTGAATATCCATCTTCAGTGTTCTCAATCCTCATGTCCTGACTAAAGAAATTATCACCTTCTTTAACTGTAGAACCATCTTCTTGATTTCTTATTCTATTTAACTAGCCTTTAATCGTGTGTTAGCACAGTGCCTGTGAACTAATTTGTATATATTGTAGTCAATTATATTATATTAATGGCTTTTCTCACTCTTTTTAAAATTCTCTTTAAATCAGTCTCAAGTCTTTTGCGTGAGATCTACATGACATTCAACACAACTTCATTTCACTTTTTGAAGATCCATTCTATTAAAAAAACACCAACACTTAATATACGTTGGCGGATTGCACACCTTCACAAGCATTCTCTTGAAATGATTTTGAACTTTTCTGTGTATGCAAAAGAGGAAAGTATTAGGAGGATTGCATACCCTTTTACTAGGTTGACGAAATATGGTACGAGAATGAGCACATCGGTATCATGTTCAAGCTGATTCAGCCTTGTTCAGACCATGACTCGAGTTACCTTTCACCTCAGTCTCAAGCCAACATCTGCCATACAAAGCTTGAGGAATATATTCTGCAGAATGTTCCTACGCATGTGATGTGCACTTAACAAGTTAATATAACGGCATGAAAAAGTAAACCAGCACAAGAAACAATTCCAGGTGATAAAGAGAGTCGGAATTGGCCGCTTTCTTATCTGAAAAACAACGTAGAATCTGTATATCAGGGGGGACACGGAGCAGAAAAAGAAAGCATAAACAAACACATTCAGCACAAGAAACCAGGACCCGATTCATTTTTATTTATTAATCTACTTTGTTTTCCTAATGAAAAGAGCTTGGAAATCTAGAGGGACAATTGAAAGCCGGAATGGCATAAAGGAAGTGTGTTTTCTTTAATGTGCTGTCCCATTCGTTTCCTTGTCTCTTTTCCTTCCATTTGATTCTTCACATCCAGTCGGGTTATACCAATCCAATGGTTCTTTGGATGGCCCATCTCTGGAAAAGTATAAAAAATTATTCTATGCTTACTCCATTATGTCAATTTAGTATTAAATCTTTCAAGTTATACTTATTGACTCTCATGTTTTTGACAATTTGCCTATATAATCTATCCGAACCAATTTTGATAGAAGATCGTTGATAATAGATGTTAATTGTCCTATGTGACACAACTAACATTGACGCGGACAAATATTAAATATATATATATATATATATATATTTACGTTTTTGTATTTTTATTATTTTTCCCTTTTTTCTTTTTATTTTTTCAACTTTGGGCCGGTAAGGTTGTCAGCCACACTTGGTCTGCCGAGGGCATGGAGGCCCTTGCCTAAACCTCACCTATGGCAAGCGACGGTCAGAATCAACCTCGTTGGCCCATTGTTAAGACAAGAAAGAATGCCTTCTCATCCAGACTTGCCTATGGTTGGTGAGGGTCAACTAGCAACATTGCTAGCCCACAATTGGGGAAAAAATAAAGTAAGAAAAAATTAAAAATTAAAAAATTATTCACTTTAGTGTAAACAGTGTTATGTAGGATGATTGATATCTATGTCAGCAATTTCTGGTAAAAATTGACTAGATGGACTACATTAGCAAATCGTCAAAATGTTTAAAACTAAATTGTCACAATTAAAATATTAGGACTCAATTGACAAATGTGCAATAGATTGAGGATTTTTTTTTTTATGCATTTCTTCCCATTTTAATTGTTGTATGAGCAGTCACTACCCTTCCATGTACTTAATAAGCAATCATGAGGTGTAAAGGATTTGAACTAAGGAAGGTGCATTACGTAACAATCTCGTGTTTGATAGAATTTTCATCTGTTTCCTGGATGCGAGTACATGCAAGCATTGCCTGCTGAATTGGCAATTTCTTGAAGACTGAATACCATAAAGAGAACTTAGAAGTGATTGGCCATTTTCAAAGTTAAGAGGAAAAAGAGGCAGAGAAAATGACATATACGTTAGGGAACAAAAAAGTACAAAAAATTGAAGTTAGATTCCGGTGAGAAATCGGAGCTTGGCTGGTAATGAGGAAGATCCAGAAGTGGTTATGCGTGAAAGTATTAGAGAGAGAGAGAGAGAGAGAGAGAGAGAGAGAGAGAGAGAGATGGCGTTCGCGATCGGGAATGCATATACTAAGTATAGCAGCCGCAACAATGGTGCATTGAGTTCTGAGGAAGCTTAGCTTTGTAAGCCTCCAACGTAAGTCTTATCTCCAAATGTACGCGGCTGATTTGGATGTCTCGCTGCCTCATCAATGTCAGGAACATTTACAGAGATGATATCAACTTTCCGATTTTTTGGGAGACTATCGACCCTCCATTCTCACCATCATTCCTTGCCTCCCTTCTCTGTCTAAATGCCTTTTAAGAACCCCCTCAAAACCCATCCCATTCACTATCCCATTTGAGCCCATCTTTTACTTCGCCACATCTTATGACTGCCACGCCATCATCAGAAACTAGGGATGCATTCACTGTGGTAGTGTGCAAAATGGACCGCCCAAATCGAAAATCGCTTGGATTGAATCGAATCGGTCGATTGGGTTCCGTTTCTTAGACTGTCAGTCCGGTTCCCGGTTCTTAAAAATGGAATCTATGTTCGGGTGGTCCGATTTCTGATTCCAAAGGAGGATCGGATCAGATCATATCGACTACATATACTATTGTTTTATTTTGATTTCTTTAGAAAAAAAAATTAGTGGGTGTAGTTTGTTGTTGTCAAGAAAATAAAAACTTATAATTTGACAATAAAATATTTCAATAGAAGTATAGAATTTGTCTCTAACTTTGAATTTTTTTTCGTCATGCTTTGGAAAATTAGATATTCAGATGGAAACATGAAAATAAAAGTGACCGGTTCGCCATTTTCAAAGTTGGGAATTGGATCGAACCGGAAAGTGGTGAACCTACATTCGTCAATACCCCGTCCCATGAAATGTGCTCAACTGCCCAAGCTTTTCCCTGTCATAAATCTTTGCCGTAACCCACACTCTTCCCCATGCTCTTACGCTCTACTCTCTTGCTCTCCCCCTCCTTTTTAAAAAAAAAAAAAAATACTTTAGTTTCTCCAACAAATTCGCTAATATTTTGCAAGAAAAGTGTCAAAAAAGTTCTAGATCTATTGTATTGATATCAATTTAGTTCTAAATCTTTTAATAGTGTCATTTTAGTTCTAAATCTTTTGACTTTATGTCAATTCAATTATAAACTTTTTTAATGATGCCAATTTAGTCATAAAACTCTTATATAGTACCAATTTAGTCCTAAATTTTTTGATTTAGTGCCAATTTAGTCATTTTGACAAATTTTTGCTAGATTTTGCTTATGTGGACATTGGTTGACTTACATGGCACCGCTAGCACCGACATGAATAAATTTTAATAATTTTTCGATTTTTTGTTTTTTTATTTTATTATTTTTTTATGAATTTTTTCTCCTTCCTTTCTTCTTCCTCTAGATGGTGGCCGGCCTTCCAGTGGCCATGGTCGGGTGAGGCCAAGCCTTAGGAGGGTGGCCTCGGCGAGGGTAGCCTCGCTAGATTTGGCCCGGGCAAGGCCAACCCATGCTAGGGCCTCAGCTTCCTTGGCTAGGCAAGGCCAACTCACCCGTCGTGGTTGGCAGTCGAGCTATCTCCTACTAGCCAGCCATCACCTTGAGGAAGAAAGGAAGGAGAGAGAGAAAAAGAAAAAAAGAAGAAAAAAAATAAAAAATAAAAATAAAAAATAAAAAATATTAAAATAATACTAAAAATTGTTCATGTCAAATATGACTAGTGGTGTTATGTATGTTGGCCAACCTCCATGTCAGCAAAATCTAGTTAAAATTTCTCGAAAAGACTGAATTAGCACCAAGTCAAAATGTTTAGGATTAAATTGACATTACTTGAAATAATTTAGGATTAATTTGGCACCATTCAAGTTTTCAAACTAAATTGACACAAATGCAATAATTTTTTTGGATTTTTCTAAAACTTTTTCCAATATTTTACCTCAATCATGCCCCGCCATTCCAATGGGAATTGGGCATGGGCCATTATAGCATCCATTAGCTTTTTTGGAGCTGTTCTTTTCATCAATAAAAATATTAGAACATATTTTAAGGGATTCTTTAATTTTCTTTTCGTGTACGATTCTTAATGTTATTATTCAGGATTAAATCTTTAAGTCTCTTTAGAAATATCATAAGTGAGAAATGACTTGTAATGCTCAAGCAAAGACATATGTTGCTTAAGTGGGTCTTTACGCCCCCCCGAATAATGCAATGCCAAACGAGAAATGAAATTTCTTAAGCTGCTGACCATTGATGATCTTAGTGCTTTACATTGGGATCATAGGAGATAGCCCAATAGTTACAAGATGTTCTAAACAAGCGCGAACAAATAGGTCTTTGTTTCGGAAATATTTTATTGTGTAGACACAATATACTTGCAATCCACAATTAATTACCAAAGTTACACGAAGAATGGAAGCCATAAAAATGTCATCAAGTCAAATCCATAAAGAAAGGCTTAACTGTGCAGATTGACCAAGGATGTCTTTGATTTGTGGATTCATTTTAGTCTAGAAAAATTCCAAGCAAATGCCTAAAATGCTCTCATTTTCTTTATATAAAAAAAAGGTATAAAATGAACATTGTTTTAAATAAGGGCTTGAAGTATCATCATTTTCTCAAATAGTGATTTGAAATTGCCATATCAGTCTTAAAGAAGGGCCTACTCTCACCGATCAAAGGGCGTTTTCATCTTTTATTTCTTTGAATTCTTTTCCCTTTTTTTGTTATTTTCATTTTTTTTCCTTTTTCCTTTTTCTTTTTCTCTCTTCCCTCCGCCGGCCATGGCGAAGGTTGCTAGACTCAAGCGAGGGCGTAAGGAGGTTGGCAACCTGTGCTGGCCATTGAAAGGCACAATGATGGCTAGGGGAGGGAAGAGGGAAAAAGAAAAAGAAAAAAATATATATTTTGAATTTTTGCAACTAAGATATCCTTTCAATAGTTATTGGCTAGCCAAAAGTCTTTATTTGAGACGAGATGGTCATTTTAGGTTCTTATTTGAAATAACTTCTATTTCAAATTCTTATTTGAAAAAATAAGAGCACTTCGAGCTTTAATTTGAAATTTTCTCTTTTAATTTTCTTTCGAGTTTAAGTCTCAGCCACCAAAAAACTGCACAATGACGAGAACATAAGCTGGTGCTGTTAGCTGGATGCAGAAGGTCTCGATGAATCAAATCTTCATCTTCTCCTTATTATGGTGTTCTTCTCCATCCAAACCACTCCAACATAGCAAAAATTGTCCACAAATTCTTAAATGTATTATACAGTAGCCAATTTAAGCCAATTTAAGCCAATTTAATCCTAAACATTTCAATTGTGCCAATTTAGTTCTAAATATTTTGACAACTTGTCAATTAAATCATAATCCTAATTTGTGCAAATTTAGTTCTAAACCTTTTGATAATTTACTAATTTAATCCTAAATCTCTTGACGATATGCCAATTTAGTCATTTTAACTAATTTTGATCGGAAACCACTACTGTGATGATCTAGTTAGTGCCGAATGTCCTATGCGGAATAGCCAACCCTTTCCTTCTTTCTCTGCCCCGGTCGTTGGGCCTGGCCACCGGCAGAACGACGATATGGCCGTCAAGATTTAGTGTTGTTGCTTGAGGGTCTTGCGTGTTTTCCATAGTGATTTGACTAACGGAAGTTGATGTAATCGACTTATAGTGAACACCTCTCTGTTTCGACTACAGCTATAAAAGTGCCGCATGACTTCTTTACCGGTATTGCTTTGCCTGTTTTCACCAAAAAAATAAATGAAAAAAGAAAAAGAGGATACCGGAGCAGCTCTAAGGATGAAGTAGGAGATTAACCGAGAAGGGGAAAAGTGCCAAAAAAGTCCTAAACCTTTTGTTTTTGTGCTAATTTAGTTTTAAACCTTTTTTTGGTGCCGATTTAGTCCTAAACCTTTTTACGTTGTGCCAATTCGGTCCTTTCCGGTCAATTTTGTCGGGAATTTGCTAACTGGGCCGGTCGGCTGACGTGGCCTCATCGGCGCCGACGTGGACTACTTTTAATAATATTTTAATATTTTTAATATTTTTAAATTTTAGTTTTTAATTTTTAATTTTTAATTTTTAATTTTTAATTTTTAATTTTTAATTTTTAATTTTTAATTTTTTTTTTTTTTTTTTTTTTTCTTTTTGTCTTCTCATCTTCTTCCTCCGGCGGTCGCCGGACCTCGCCGACCGCCGGGAGACCCGCCGCCACCCTCGCCAAAGGTGGCCACGAGGGCGACCTCGTCTTTGGCGGCGAGGCTCGTCGGATCCGGCGAGGGTGAGCCTCGCCCATGGCCGGCGAGGCTCGACCTCGCCGATCCGGCAAGGGCGAGCCTCGCCGCCCGGCGCGAGGCCGAGGCTCGACGCCCTCGAGCCTCGCCAGCTCGACGCGAGGAGGCGGCCGGATTCCCGGATTCGGTCCTCGAGGTCTTACGGAATCAAGGCCCGTCGCGCCGTCCTCCTCCGACACATCGACGCCCGGCAGCTTGAGGCGAAGCCATGGCGCGCACCGAGAGCGCCTTCTCAACGATTTTCAGGCTCAGGTCTTCGTTCGCTTCCTCCTCGTCATCGTCGTCATCGCTGCCACCGAGCGGCACCGCGGACTTCGGTTCGTGCTCCGCGTCGTCTCCTTCGCCGAGCTTCGCCACCGTCGGCTTTGCTCTCCTCCCCATGCTCCACACGCCCGAGCTGGCGGGGCTCGCCCTCGCCGCCCAGGCCTCGAGGGTGGCCTCGCGCCGGGCGGGCGAGGGTCATGGGCGAGGCTCGACCCTCGCCGAGATCCGACGAGGCAAGCCTCGCCGGCCGTCGCCTCCCGATCGGTCGCCGAGGTCCGTGACCGGCTGGAGGAAGAAGATGAGAAGACAAAAAAAAAAAAAGAATTAAAAATTAAAAACTAAAAATTAAAAAAATGAAAAAAATAAAATATTATTAAAAGTAGTCAACGTCACCGCCGATGAGGCCACGTCGCCGGCAGGGTCCATCGAAAATTCGGCCAAAATTGGCCGGAAATGACTGAATTGACACAACGTAAAAGGTTTAGGACTAAATCGGCACCAAAAAAAAGGTTTAGGACTAAATTGCATAAAGACAAAAGGTTAAGGACTTTTTGGCACTTTTAACCGAGAAGTGATAAAGGTTGACTCGACTTGAAGTCATTCGGGGATTTCACGAAATTTGATTGGAAGAAACATGTAAACTCCGAATTGGAATTGAAAACAAAAGCAATAATTAACTTTATCTGGAATTATTAGATACCTTAGGTGCATGCACCCATCTCTCATACGGCACATAGATCAAAGATGCTTAGGATATTCTATGAGATTGAAACACACCCATAAGTCCCTTTGTCAATTTTGTTTGTGTGTTGTAAGAATGCCAAGACTCACTGCATGCAGTAACTATAACAGTGAAGGTGATTAAGTACAAATAACAATCCTAGTAACTCTGTTGATGCCAACAAAGCATGTTGCATAGGGCATACTTCAGCTTCGTGGATCAAGCGATAGACAAGGCATACGTGGCTATAACTGTAAACGTAGCCAAGTTAAAGAAAAATTCAAGAACCGCTTAAGTAATGAGCAATCTCATGCCCTCTCCCTAACTTTTGGTTCTTCATTTTGGGTGTATGAAACTTCTTGTGCTCGGGTGATCTCTTGCTTTTAATAATCACTTTCCTTCCAATAGTATGTTTGTTAATGTATATTAACTCAAGTAGATTAGACTAAGTGATCAAATTAATCCTTCTTCAACAGAAAAAGGCTAATGACTGCATATGTACACTCATCATCAATGTAAATTTCTGCATATGAATTCAACAAGATTGACAATTCAATAATATAGAGGTACTCACCGGAATGGAATGTCGCACGATTTTGTACCACGCTTCTTCTTCTTCTTCTTTTTTCCTTGCGAACTTCATCCTTCTCTGCGCTCAGTGAAATATATCGAACCTAGTTAATAATTTCTCTGTCTATGCATCCCCGTGGACGTGCTACTGTGTGGGAGGCTAGTAATATGAAAATTATCAGTTGAATAAAATTGACTTGGGTCAAAACTCAGCCTTTTCCTCCTGTTCATTTGCAGAAAATAATCCTACAGCAGCCACAGCGTTGCATTTTCTTTTCTTTTCTTTTTTTTTTTTGCACAAAAAGAAGGCACTGTACAATTGACTCGGTAAACTGTATTGCCTGTGGCTTCTTGATCCATAACATCGATATGTATTATCTTGGAAGTTGCTTGATTTAAGTATGGAGAGAAAGTGTCCAATTTGACTTGGACTTATGCGCAGATTGTCACTTCACGATCTCCTATTAAAAGAAGAACGCATTTTCCTTTATTGTGATAACCGACACTCAAAAGACTTGACTTGGTTAATGACATAGACGGAGAGATTGACTTGTATGATTAATGACATTGATCCAGAAGACTTGACTTGATCCGTGTCCAGCACTGCAAAAAACTGGACGGAGTCCTCCGCGATCTCCTCAAGGGTGCCGCACTTGGCGCCAAGTTTACCTGCGCTAATTTTTGGAGGATCGATTTTCTCTTCTGGATGGGGTCCAATCGCAATAATGGAGGTGCCTTTCCTTCCTAATTATATTTATGACATGTGGACCTCATATCTACTGAACATACGTCGTTTGAGATGGTCCACATGCATTCACCTAAGTAATGTGATGTGCGTTCCAATCGAAAGCAGTATGTATTTTCCTTTGTTATATCTCTAGTTACATTTTAAATAATATAATGCATATGCATAACAAAGTCTCTCCCCATGATTTTAGTCCTTACGAATTTCTAGAAACTCTTCATGTGTTAACTTGGCACAATTCTAAGCTTTTTCAGCAACCACGAACAATTTTTCATAACTTGCTTTTTATGTTTTAGAGGAAGTAATTGAGTTGTATTTCTCCGTTCATCCGATTCTCTCCATTTCCTTTTATCGATGGTAAATAGATGGTTTCTAACTTAAATCATTAGATAGAAACTTTGCTAGTCTCTTCTATATATGGCGATGTTAAATTTTGCTGAAGTTGTGAATGTTCTAACGCATATGATAATATTATCTAGTCCTTAATTCTTTGACTGCGTCATCCATCAATGAAGAGAAAATTAAAGAGTGGTAATTGATTGGTTATTTTTATTTTTTCCTCTTCCAAATTTTTATAATTTCTTCATCTATATAAATCCCTTAGATGTGCACTGCAGAATAAATTTGAGTTTATACAAAAAAAAAAAGATGAATATTCTGAAAAATAGCAGAATTAGGCACACATCCTATTAATATATATGGTTTCTTGCGTTGGTGTTGTTTGGTCTGAAACTTTGGATATTTTCAGGACAATTGGAATTTTGTTCTATTTCAAGTGTGAATGAAAGTTGAGGACTTATAATTTTGTTAGTCTTGTAGAATGAGGACATGAGCGATGAGTTTGGCATGGGAAACGAAAAAGGGATCAGGTAGGATGAAGACAAAGACCACGAGACTTAGAAAAAGGGACCAGGTAGGATGAGGACAAAGATCACAAAACTTAGACTTGGTGCTTGCGGGTCTTGCGGGTTTTCCAGAGTGATATGACCAAGGGAAGTTGATGTCATCGGTTTATAGCATTGGGCAATGGCGAACACCCCTTTTTCGCCTGTTGTCTTCCCAATCCAATTTGCACATATTCTAACCTTATCCTACATTGTTCGATGATGGGATACAATTATAACTTGGTGGCTTTTCATCTAGCTAATAAATTAAAGGTATGATTTTGAAATATATAACTGCCTCAACAATTATTTGGGGCATATGCCTGTTACAATGCAAGCCTTAACTCCACCGGTCCAATCAATGCTAATGAAATGAAACCGGCCAGGAACATCTTCGACTGCAAGCACAAAAGTCTGATGAGAAGATCTTAAATTTGACTTTTTGGAAGATTGTCGATTTGGAGTCAAGTCATAGGGATGATGCCGGATAATTTTAAAATCAACAAACTGATGTTTACGTTTACAGAGATGGTAAATGAAATTATGTACACATGATGTGTATGGTGTACTGATGATATAGAACAGTAATTGATTACGTTCACTATCATTCCTTGCCTTGCTCACTATAAATGCCCTTTGTCCATTCTTAAGAATCCACTCAAAACCAACTTCCCAAAATTTAAACAAATGCACCAAAGCCAAAGACTTGAAGCCTGAGCCGGCGTGCAATATAGCTTTCATTTTCAATTTCATCATCGTTCATGGCAGGACATGATAGTGTAAAAGTGCTCGTATTAGTAAGTCTGTTGTTGATTTTAGACAATGCATATGTATGCTTGTGCAGAAACGGAAACTCATCCTCCATCTGCTTTGAAGAAGAAAGGAACGCTCTGCTGCAACTCAGACAAAGTCTCTCAGACCCATTTCACGTCCTTCCTTCTTGGAATGGTGAAGATTGCTGTCGATGGATCGGAGTGACGTGCAACCGAGCAAATGGACACGTCGTCAAGCTCCAAATCACATCAGTAAATGAATTTCCATCATCACCAGGAAAAGAAATCTGGTTTTCATCAAAGTGGTTTTCATCAGATTCTGATGACTCGTTTCCACTAGTTTTTTCAACAGCTGGTGAACTAAACCCTTCTTTGCTCAACTTGAGATACTTGAGCTACCTAGACTTGAGTGGGATTTTTTTCAAACATGCGTACATGCCCAAATTCATCGGCTCCATGAAGAAGTTGAGGTACCTTGACTTGTCACACTCTTTTGATTTTGCAATTGTTCCTCATGAATGGGGAAATCTCACCGAGTTGGAAGTCCTCGATCTCCATGGCTATTATCGTGTGGGTGCTATTGATGACTTTCAGTGGCTTTCACATCTTCAAGCATTAAAGTACCTCGACATGAGTGGAATACATGTTAACAAATCTAGAGACTTCATGCAAGTGATCAGTGCACTCCCATCTTTATCCCATTTGAGCCTATCACATTGTGGGCTTTGTAACTTTCACCTGTCTTTTGATTGCTTGGCCAATTCTACTGCTCTTCATCTTGAGTACCTCGATCTTTCAATGAATTCGTTGGGGGGCCCCATCCCAAGCATTCCATTTCAAAACATGACTTCTCTTGAGTACCTCGATCTTTCAATGAATTCGTTGGGGGGCCCCATCCCAAGCATTCCATTTCAAAACATGACTTCTCTTGAGTTCCTCGATCTTTCATGGAATTCGTTGGGGGGCCCCATCCCAAGCATTCCATTTCAAAACATGACTTCTCTTGAGTTCCTCGATCTTTCAGGGAATTCGTTGGGGGGTCCCATCCCAAGCATTCCATTTCAAAACATGACTTCTCTCCGGCACCTTTATCTTTTCTCAAACTCTTTCATCTCTTCAGTACCAAGGTGGTTTAATAACTTGAGAAGTCTTATCGATCTCAATCTTGCAAACAATTTCTTGCAAAGCATTGAAGGAGGGTTGTTCTCCTTCTTAAGGGAACAACCTTTCCTCGAGTCACTATGTTTGGATGATAACAAACTTCATGAGGAGATATTTTCAGTGGAGGGAAGTTCTTCGGGGCCTATTGGGGAAAACTTCAAGCAACTGAGGATTAGTAATAATTTTCTTCAGGGGACTTTGCCAGATTGGCTGTTTCACTTGAAAAACCTGACAGTACTTGACCTATCATATAATCAATTACATGGAACCATACCATCACCATATGATTGGTTATGCTTGAGAGTACTTCGTCTTTCTAGTAATCAATTTACAGGGAATATTCCCGATGCATTTGGAAGATTGCAAGTCTTATCAATTTTAGATCTCAGCAACAATCTTCTAAATGGCACTATTCCACATAGTCTTGGACAACTTCAATATCTTTTCTCTTTAGATCTTTCAGCAAATTCCTTGAGAGGAACAATTTCCGAAATCCACTTCTCTAACTTCTCGAAGCTACGGTTATTGGATACCAGCAACAACCATTTAGCTATCAAGGTGGATTCTGACTGGATACCACCTTTCAATCTCCGGTACATAGGGATGGCGTCATGCAAGTTCGGAACAGAATTTCCGCGATGGCTAAGAACGCAAGCCGGTCTCACGGAGATATCTTTGTCCAATGCCTCCATTTCAGGATCTCTCCCAAATTGGCTAAGTCTCATGTCATTATCCCACTTGAATCTCTCTCACAATCAAATAAATGGATCTCTGTCGAAATTTCCTTCTAATATGTATGAGTTAGATTATGAGTTAGGTTATGAGTTAGATCTCTCTCACAACCAGATATATTCATTAAATCTCTCTCACGACCAAATAAATAAATCTTCAGAATTTCCTTATTATCTATATTTAGATCTCTCTCACAACCAAATAAATTCGTTAAATCTCTCTCGCAACTTTGGATCTTTGTCGAATTTCTTTATTATTTAGATCTTTCTCACAACCAAATAAATTCGTTAGATCTCTCTTGCAACCAAATAAATGGCTCTCTTTTAAAATTTCCTTTTGATTTGTTAGATCTCTCTCACAACTTAATTTCAGGACCAATTCCACATGATATTGGCCTAGCAATGCCTCGGTTGAGAACCTTGAATCTAAATGACAATCTCTTAAGTGGTCCAATACCCACCTCAATATGCGAGATGGAACATTTGCATGACTTGCACCTTGGAAGGAATGAATTAGTTGGCGAAATTCCCACATGTTGGAAGGAGAGCCCTCAGATACTCCTTGATATATCATCTAATAAGTTGTCTGGAGTTATACCGAGTTCTTTAGGAAATCTAATTGAGCTTATGTCATTACACTTGAACAACAACAGGCTCCAAGGAGGAATTCCTGTGACTATAAAGTATTGCAGGAACTTGAAGATTTTGGATCTTGGCGAGAACAAAATCTCGGGTAGTGTTCCACATTGGATTGGACCATGTTTTCCGTTACTACAGATTCTTAGATTGCGAGAAAACATGTTCAATGGAAGCATTCCTTCACAACTATGTTTACTCTCTGCTCTGCAAATATTGGACATGGCAGTCAATAATCTGACAGGAACAATTCCAAATTGTCTTGGCCATATGAAAGGTATGAAACTGAACAAAAGCATAGATGAAGGCAACTCACTCTCTCCTACTGATGCGTCTACAACAGTGCCCAACCCTCCACCGGCCGACACCGATTGGACTCAAGAGCATGTGGAGCAGGTTGTGAAGGGGATGGATCTCGACTACACAACACTTGATCTAAAGCTCATGGTGAATTTAGATCTCTCAAGCAACAAATTGGTAGGCCCGATTCCAGGAGAGCTTACCTTGCTCTCCGGATTGCGAGGCTTGAACTTATCGCATAACTTTCTTTTTGGAGGCATCCCGACTATGATTGGAGACATGAGATTGCTCGAGTCACTTGATCTTTCGAATAATCACCTTTCGGGAACAATCCCACAAAGCTTTTCTGCATTCATATCACTGAGCAAACTAAACTTGTCACACAACAACTTCACGGGGCCAATTCCGAAAGGAAATCAAATCCAGACACTTGACGATCCTTCCATTTATGCCGACAATCCTTTACTTTGTGGTGATCCTCTACAAAAGAAATGCCCCAAAGTAGAGGCCCCTCGAGTGCCGGAAGAAGTTGCCAATGAAGAAGGTAAGCCTGAAAAGGTAATGTTCTACATAGTAATAATGCTCGGGTTTGCGACTGGGTTTTGGGGAGTTGTTGGCAGTTTGGTGTACAAGAAGAACTGGAGACGAGTGTACTTCAACTTTGTGGATCGTAAAGTAGACATGGTGTACGTGATTGTTGCAGTGAAGGCGGCCGAGTTGAGGAGGAGATTGAGAAGAGTGTAACAAGCCAATTATCCACATCAATTAGTCCAACGCTTTATTGATCTTGTGAAGTTCTTGTTTTCTTATTCAAGCAAAATCGTCTTTGTAGTTGGTTTGTTTCTCCTTATTAGTAGTAACTGATATGTTTTCTTTAATTTCAACCTTGTTCTAGCAAGCCGTCAATGGAACAACTTGGAAAGTGCAAATCATGTCATTTTGTAATTTGGTGTTGCTCATCAATCTAGCAGTACTCCATGTTATTATACTTTAATTGTTTTGGTTGTCAATGATGTGAAATTCTGTCGGCAAATTTCATTTCGCGCTATTTATGCTTTTGCTGTTAATTGCATGTTGAGGGCAATACAAAATTAGGACTCGAAATTATTAATGGCATAGGGCCCGCTGATGTTCAATATATTCCTTTCCTAAGATTATGGGAAATTTTTTTGCATGAACTCCAAATCACAATGGACTCTGTGAAATGTGAAGAAACAACTCTTCTCAATGTGAATACATTGTGAATTCGAATATTGGCAAATTTGTTACAAAGTGAAAGCTTACTAACCGTACTTGTAATATTTGAAAAATATTGTTACTTATTATTATTATTATTATTATTATTATTATTATTATTATTATTATTATTATTATTATTATTATTATTATTATTATTATTATTATTATTATTATTATTATTTTGGTCAGAAAAATATTGTTACTTATTAGGTTGCTGGAAAATTCTATAGAGGATTGGATGTACACTGACCAACTTATAACATTTTAAAGATGTTTGTTATTTACTTTGGAATATTGTCAAATTCATTATATTTAGTAGTTTACTAAACCATACTGGTAAAATTTGAAATTAACTGATAACTTACTAACATTTTGATAAATTAGTAATTTTTATCTTTTTTTATTATACAATATGTACAAGTGTACTTACTAAACTAGAGGTTAATAGTTTTTCAACAAAGTGACCCCAACCCCAAACACCAACCCAACCCAAGGGGGGCCAGGTGGATCCCAATCAGTTCAGATTGTTTCTTGGGTTGGATTTACTTGGGCCTGCCTAATCTTTTTATGAAAAGTTCAAGACAGTTCTAGCTATTGGGCTACAAAATGTTGAATTCCAAGACACATACATCGGCCCAAATTTCAAAAAAAAATTATTAAGACTTAAGAAAGAAAAATATCTAATCTGATTTTTGTCCTTTCCTCTCTCACCTTAATCGTGTTCTCTGCTTTGATCTAAGACCCCCTTGTGCTTGCGCACTCACTCACGACCAATACACGTTGGTAAATAACCTTAAAAAGTGATTGGTATATCTAACTGAAGAAATAGTTCATAATTAGATGTTGACATTTGTAACTTTAAAACGTTGACAAATTTTTAATATTGTTAACTTTCAGCATGAGTGTTTAAAATCTGGAATTAGATTTGAAAATCAGACGTTTTGCTCACGACTTTTGACATCACACACGATTCCACATATCAATTCTTTTACGATTTAAAATATTTTAGGTGCGCCGTCAATACAGTATCTGCCATGATAATTGGTGCTGGTCTGGACAAATTGAAATGGGCCGCAACAACAACGGGCCCCTAATATTTTGGATCGCGAGGACGCGTGGGGAAGCGGCCGGTGAACGATTGCTTAGGGATCCATTTGTCCCTTCGTCCTTAAGACCTGAGGCACTTCTGATTTTGCAGCAGTGTCTTCCAGCCACTGCGAGCTTCTAACAAGACTCGATCTTTTGATTTCTTTGTTATGTTGTTGACGAAATCGTGATGGCGAATGTTTAAGAATTGAGTGTGAGGCTTCCATCGAAGCTCCTTTTGTGCAAGGCTTCAAGTTTTAATATAAGATACTATAGTTGATACATGTGCCTTGTAAATCTTTTATCAGAGTTAGTTTTTTTGAAAATCGAGGTTTTATGCCAAAAATTAGCATATGACGGTTGTCCAGAAAATGATGGGATTAACAAATTGCAGCTTTTGCCAGAAACAATTACACCTCATTGCACTTAGTAAAATCATCAGTTGTAAAATTCTAATCAATAATCAATCTCCCGTGCGCTGTACGGACCAAAAAACAGGTTAATAGTAAGATGTTTGACTATTAACTTGAAATCTCCATGCACTGTACTCCATCGTTGAAATCCAATCGATTCCCATCCCATATATTGACCTTACCCTTGTGCTTGTATACCACGGAAGATTATTTAGAGAGGTTGCTTTTCTTTAGGATTTTGCTATGGAATATTCTGGAAAGGAAAGTCACCCCTCATGCCCATCCATCCTTCGCACCTCTCCATTTTAAATAGCACTTCACTTGATGGGATGTAATAAAATCATAGCCTCTTGTGTTGTCATCTAGCCGATAAATTCAAAGCGTGATTTTGGAAACTAATTGCCTCATCAATCATTTTGGGGCAGATGCATGTCGCCATCAATCGAAGTACGGTAATTGAATACAACTTTGTGAAACCGTTTATGAATGTGAGCGCAAAAGTTTTAAGAGATGATGCCGACTCTGAATTCTTTTAGAGATGTACGACTTGAGAGTCAAGTCATCGTAATGCCGCTAGATAGTTTCTTAATGGAGAACACTTGTTATGTGTGAGAAGAAAGCTCATAAAAAGTATAAAATAATCATGGGCTCTACACCTACCATTACCATATATCATCAATTTACTGTGAAAAGTGCATATAGTGTTCTTAGACAGGCGGCCTCTGCTACTACTTTCAATAGAGCATCTTCCTCATATCAACCACCACAGCAACTATGGAACACCATATGGAAACTCCAGATTGCTCCCAAACTTAAATTTTTCCTCTGGTCACTATGCCAGAACGCCTTGCCCACAAAAGATAATCTATTTCGCAGGAAAATTAGTGCTAATCCTATATGTACCCTCTGCTCATCTAAACAGCTAGAGACTGCGGAACACTTATTTTTATGCTGCCCCTGGACCTCACAGGTTTGGTCTCATCCCCAAGTCAACGTTTCTATACAACCAACAGAAATTCATCGCATAGAGGATTGGATTACTAATCTGTCTACAAAAAACCAGACCGTACCTGGTTTGAAGCTGATCGCCACCGTGTTATGGCAGATATGGAAGTCTCGTAATCGCTCCATCTTCGCTCAACAGAGACCCGATCCCTTTCAGATTGTTGCTCGCACTCTTGGCCAGGTATGCACGGCTGCTATAGTCTCAGCTTCTGTCCATGGAGTCGCTTCAAACCGCAGGCGTCTAGATCCCAGCACCCTGTGGCGGCCTCCAGATCCAGGAGCCCTAAAGATCAACATCGACGGGGCTTATCAGCTAGAAAGCACCACTAGATCAGTCGCCTATCTATGTCGCGATCAAACCGGTACTTTGATTGAAGGGTTTACGAAGACCGTACCTGCGTCTTCGGCATTGCAGGTCGAGGTTCAAGCCCTGAATATTTCTCTGACTCATCTGATCAACTCCAACAAGAATAGGGATTTTCTCCTCGAGTCTGACTGCCTTGTGCTGGTTGAAGCGGTTTGGGATATGGACGCATCACCATGGGAGATCAGACCCTTGATCGCCGAAGCTGTAGCTCTCCTCTCTCGTCTTCCTCGTTTGCGTGTTAGGTTTTGCCCTAGAGAGGCTAATTCAGCGGCAGACTGGGCCGCAAAGGCCCAAAACAATGGCTCTTTACCAGACGCTTGGGCTTTGTCCCCCCCTGCTCCTTTGTTAGACTTAATAGCTCTCGACGCTTTTCAAGCAGGATGTAAATTTCGGTTCAGATAATGCAATGTTTCTTTCCGTCCAAAAAAAAAAAAAAAAAAAAAACAAATTTTAGTCATTATCGATAATAGTATAGGTATATTATTGTATATTTAAAACTTCCTACGCTCATCACCCTCTAAGTGAAGCTTTATCCGATCCACTTAGACAAGACAATTTTTCATGTGTATAAAGGTGTTAATTGTGCTGTTGAAAATAGTATGTCGAAATGTAAATTTAGCTAGAAAAGATTTTCAAACTCCTAAGATATCGTACAATATATGAGATTGGTGGGGTTCTCCATTTACTGAAATTCAATTGATTCTCATCCCATATATTACTAATTTGTCAACATTGACTTAACACATTGGACTATACCATCTTAAATGTGGGAAGTTACATGTCACAATCTCTCCTAAAATCTACCTTACCCTTGTGATTGTATAGTGCGGAATATTCGCTTTTTCTGGGGACAAGTGGGTTGTTCTTTTTATCACGAGCGGTGCAAGAATCTTTTCACATCGACCCTATTTTATATTCCAGTGAACTGCACTCCAGCTAGGTATTGTCCATGATACAAAAGTCAAATCAAGGGCATGAAAAATTTCTGGAGAATAATACATCATATGGTTTCCTGGCTTAGGCAATGCCCTGGTTCCAAAGAACTACAAAAAAATCTACAAAGAATCATCGATGTTGCCGATTCTTGAAGAACTCATAGAGACCCATTAGATTTGGAAACAAGAAAGAAGAAAACCAAGCCAACACATTTAATCTCAAGCCTGCTATGTTTGATTTATTTGAAATATAGTCATGATTTTAATGAATTGGTAGGATTACTGCATAAACATTCATCGAAGATAATGACTATTATATTCTGATTCATCATCAATATGTCTTTTCTTTTTGGAAGTTGGACCTAATATTAGTTTTTATGTACAGGATAAATAGGACCCTTGGAACCATAATGATCTAGTAAGCACAATTCAAATTGAGTTAGAGAAAAAACTTTCATGCAGTAATTCACAATAAACTAAAACTAGACTCTCTGATTACTAATCAGTTCACTGGTTGGATCGAGATATAGGAAGGGTTTCCATTCCTTGTTATGATAGGCTTAGGATGCGAAGTCCCAATGTATCTTCCCTCTGAGGCACATGCTTGGTTTGGGAGCTTGTGATCTAATTTGGCTTAGGTCAATTTAAGCAAACCATTTTCGACCAGGTTTGACACAAATCTGATCCAATACATTCATTTGACAAGTCTACCTATTTCAAATTCATGGACAATACATCTTTTAGGCCTTCCAACCAATCTATACGGCCCTGGACATCACTAGGTAATCCATATGTAAGACGTTGATTGAATAATAACATCTTGTTGTTTCTTTTTTCCTAGAGGCCAATTTGCTCTTCCTCGATTCCCTTGATGGAGCTAGATTTTCTATCCTCAGTGTTGCTGAGTCAATCGCGGGTAATAGCACCGGTCGGCACTTATGACTTGCGCTACGTACTTTACTCTCGTTTAGTTTTCTGTCTCCCGCTCTAGACTTTTCAAAAGTCCAAGTTACTTCCTTTTCTTTCGATCTTTGCCGTGGACAGTCAAATATTTTTCAATAAATGGCTCGAGATCTTTCCGAAGCACAAATACGGAGACTTCCATATTGCCGGAGAGGGCTATGTTGGTATTCGTGTTCAGTGGTCATTGGCCATTTAATTGTATGATGTAATTTTGAGTCACGCCTGTAATAAACATTTACTTCAGGACATTAGGACCCTCAACTCGCTGGACTGATCATATACCAAAGCAAAGGGATCGTGTGATCAATCATCAATCCAAAGAGAATATTGGCGAGATGGTTAGGGTCGAATGTACATGTCAAATCACATCTATTTTCACTATTGAACTGGACCAAACTATTGCTCTTTTCTCAGGAAAATTTTTTTAGCTTGGAAATACCTCTCTTGATAAAGCAACTGGACAACCTATAATGGTTGATTACTTGTGGAGTCACGGTTGATATCAAACATACACTATGACTAAGTTTATTTCGTGGAAATTAAATAATTTAGAAAATGTTATTCTATAAATGATCACTTATAAAATTAGTCAATGAAAAATATTTTTATTGTCAACAACGATTCATATTTAAATATTTCAATGGACGATGGAAATACTTTTTGTTTATTCACTTTTGTAAGAGTTTTAAACAATCATTTTTAGAAAAAATAATATTTTTTATGGGAGATCCATACAGGTGAGATAGCTCCAAAATTTATTCCTAGAGGCCAGAAAATGAACGCATAAGAAAGCCCGAGAACACTTTGATACTTATTAACCTCTGCTTTTCTCTGCAAGTAGTAGTATTTGATGTACAGAGATGGGTTTGGATTCTTCTCGGATGGAGACGCTGTCACCTACTTGAAAAGGAAAGAGGTGCAAGAAGCTTTCCACATGGACCCCTCCTCCTATATTCTGGTGAATTCCGCTTTAGACAGGTGTCGTTCATGACATAAACCTCGGTTCAAATCATGGGCATGGGAAATATCTGGAGGATAATTAATCATGTGCGATGGCTTATGCAAGTGACCTGGTTCAAACGAACCACAGAAAAAGGGATAAACAATCATCAGGGTGGCCGGTTCTTAAAGAACTCATGGACACCAATTTTGCAGATTTGGATATATAGGCAAGGTGTATTAGATTTAGAAACGAGGAAGGAGAAAACCACGCCAACTTATTCGATCTCGAGCCTGCAACACTTGATTAATACGAAACTGTAATACCAAGGAGAACGAAAATCTATGAAGAAGAAAAATCACGAGTAGCAATATATCTCGATTGTCGATTATGCTTTTCCCCTAACCCAACCAAAGATCACAAGAAGGATTCTAACCGTAAGGTGGACAAGGTGATTTGCATACATCCATGAAGATTAATTTGTCCATCCTTACCATATTTCGACTTAACTAATAAGATACATAAGCTAGTGGAAGTGGTAGCTCATCTCAAATCATGAACTTCTATTTCAATTTTTTCGAAATTGTATCAAAACCCACCATGGGCCATACCATCAACGTCACTAGTTGTGACCAGGGAACACCTCCTAGGAAATCGTGCGGAACATTGGGACACACTCGCTCAAGTGATAATTCGAGACATTATTCAATATACATAAATGCATGCGCTTGCCCAATAATTTTGGATTTTGGGTTATTGCTACCTCTTTTGAATTGGAAAATCGCCTGAACTGGGATGATGTCTCCATTCAGTTTTTGCTAGTAAGTCCGTCGATTTCATGTGTTAGTGATTCCTGAGAATTTCATGACCAAGGAAAAAGGACCGATGTGACCTGTTCACTTTTTGCCTTATATTCCTTGCTTGACACGAACGTTTTTCAGAAAGATCGACCGACCTCGAGTTGGACGTTGCGCACGTCTCTACATAAAGCTCAAATAATAATATGCCTCATAGAATCTCTTCCCACCTCTACCTCTCACCTCCCCACCTTCGGAGTTCCCTCTCTCCAAGCTTCAAATCCTCATGGCTCAGGTCCATTCTAGCTTCTTATATTTCTCTCCATCCACGTTAAATTTCTCTTACGCTCAGCTGCATGATCTCGTTTTCTTCACAGGACTGCATCTTGAAACGTCGAAATTCAACTGTTCTAAACTCCATCTTTTCCTTCCTGTTCTGAATTCTTTGCTGCAGAAGGTGATACTGAAGGTGTTGACGATGGCAGACGACAAAACGAAGCAGAAGGCCATCGAAGCTGCTGCTGATATTTTCGGTATCATAATTCATAACCCTTAATCTGTTCATTTTCAAGCTATTCTCTCACGCGAGGATTTATAATTACTTGAGAATCAGTTGCTGCTGCTGCAAATCCTGGGGCCGATTTACTTTGTCATCTTGGTCATTTAATGAATTTATGTGGCTGACGGGTGCTTTCCATTATGCGCTGCGAGGAAAGGGGTGGACTCGATAGCGGCGGATTTGACGGATCAGAAGCTGACGGTGATAGGGCTGATGGACACGGTGGCGGTGGTGAAGAAGCTGAAGAAAGTGGGGAAGGTGGACATCATATCGGTAGGACCAGCGGTGGAGGAGAAGAAAGAGGAGAAGAAGGAAGAGAAGAAAGAGGACAAGAAAGAGGAAAAGAAGGAGGAGCCCCAAGTGGAGAAAAAAGAAGAAGCAAAAGTTGTGGAGAATAAATGAAGAAAAAAAATGAGTGATCCTCGTTGGTCAATTGCATATCCCTAGAATTTTCCTTTCTCTCTTTTGTTTTGTTTTGTTTTTAATAGTATGCTCATGCAAGATCAGAATTCCATGTTGCAGCTTATTGAAATTTAGATGAATGGCATGTATTAAATTAAGGTATTGAATAACTTACTTCTACTATTGTTCAATCTTGAATTGAGTTCAACATCTTTTCTTACGATAAATTCCTAATATGTTTGTCGAATTTCATCGATTTATTATTGTGTATATCCAAATCTTAAAACTTTTGACTTTGCATGTTGGATTTGCCTAATCGAGCAAATCCCCCTTCAATAAACGAAACTCAAAAGTCAAGATGCCAAATGAGAAAAGGGAAGTGGTAATAACATTTTCAGAAAAAAAAAAAAGTAGTAATTTGGTCACATAATCAAATTTGAATGTTCATATCAAGACTCTAGATGAACTTAAAGTTTCTAGAAGTAGAAGTCGCACAGTGATGAAATGAATAAAAAATAACTAGTTCTTTTTAACTTTTCATTTTTTTTCTTGCCAAACGCATTGTTTATCTTTTAGTTGATTTGAAGTGCTCGGAACCTTTTAAAATATTTAAAAACCGACTTATAAAGTCCTATAGTGTTCAAATATTCAAAAAATGTTTATTACTTTTCTCAAAAGTAAAATTATACGCAAAACAAATTACATAAATGATTCTTAAATTTTGGTTCAATTTGTATTATGATTTATCCATTTTAAATTTGTTCCGTTTAATCCATGAATATAATAAATTCATTAAATTGAATATTTACAGAAAAAATTTAAGGACGGTTTGAATAGACTAAAAGTCCCATAATTATATTACATATTAAGTTAAAATTTAATGATCACATTAAATTAAAAATTTGAAAATATTGAATATTAGATTGAAGTTCAAGATTATTCAAAAGTAGTGCCCGGTGAGCCACTCAATCAGGGGCCAACTTCGCGGCTCGCCTTCCAGTATAAAGCCCCCCCACCTCCGAGGCGCCAAATTCAAAAACTTCCTTCCGAGCCGTCCGTTAAAACCTCCCTCCCTCTTCTCCTCCTCCGTCTCTCCCAAACCTGAGAAACAAGATGCGAACTCGCTTCCTCAACATCGACTACTTCAGCGCCGAGCCTCCTCCTCCGCCACCGCCGCCGCCTCCGTCGTCGTCTCCGGCCCAAACCCTAACCTTCCTGGACCTCCCGGTCCCTCGCCTCCCCTCGGCTCTCCCTCTCGCCTCGGAGCAGGACCTCCTCTGCTCTGGCTCCCTCTCCGCGATCGGCGTCTCCCTCGAGCTCCACAGGCTGGAGATCGACCCCGCCCTCTCGAGGTTCCTGACCGACGTCGTTCCTCAGTTCATCGATGACGCCGGAAGCGGAGAAGGTTGCGTAAATGGAAGCGTCGAGGTATGTCGCTCTTTGGCCGTGTTTGATGCTTAAAGTAGTCGGTGATCGCTCGTTATGCTTCGCCACTTTTGGTTAGCTGCGTGAGGGTGAAACTGGAAACGTTGAGCAATCTATTAGGAGTTTGAGTTTGACGTGTGATTGATTGGGAAAACGCCTGGAGATCGAGCTCTTGTTTTAATCTGTGGATTTCAGTTTGAATTTGGTGCGATCCTCGCCCTCTAAGGCGTTGCCTGTTTAGATTTTGCGTCAGGGTTAGCTCTGAACTTGTGTGAATATGAAGACAGTTCATCGTCCACGAGGCATAGAAGTTTGACTTCGGTCGGTTTTGGTATTCCCTTGTTCAACGTTCCTTTCCTTTTTGGTTGGAAAAATGAAGAATTAGGAAATTATGATAAGCGAGGAAAAGCTTATTGGCTCTGGTACTTTCATTATATCCACTTTTGGCCAGTGAATTAGCAGAGTTATTGGCAGTTGGTATTGCCTGGTTGAGTTCTGTCAAGCGGATTGTTCCTGCTTACTTGCAGAAAGAAACAGAGCTAAGCTCCGGAGCAAAGGAAAGGTTGGGCTGCTGTTCAACTAGTAAGCCTGCAGCTAGGGAAGCTGAACTTTCCAAAGTATGAACTGATGCCAGAGAAATTTTTTTTTCACTCTTATCTTTTCAGAACTCCAGAAAAGTTTGTCTCTGTCTTCCTGATGTTATGTTACTGCAACCATCAGATTAGCAGTGAAAACTTTGTCAATGAAAAAGGGCGCACAAGGCATGGCAGCATTCCAGCTTGAGACACCAGAGCTGGGTAGTTGCTTGGTATGCTGAATATCGTTAGCAAGTTACAATGAATATACCAGAAGTGTGATGCCACAGTCCTATTTTTGTTCATTGTAATCCTCAGGAGAATTCTTACTTGCTTGAGGAAGAAGCAGTAGGCATCTTCTCTGAAGTTCTTGAAGTTGAAAACAATGAGGTAAATTCCAGGCTTAACTTAGTTCCTAAGATCCTTCCATGTTATTTTTCCCCTGGAACTTGTTGCATTTAAGCTGAACTTTGTTCTTCAAACAGCAAGCATTAGTTTTGACCAGTAGATAATTTAAGAAAACTAGAGAAAAGTGGCAACTCTGATTCATCAAGGACATCCATTTTTATCAGTCTTTGATGAGTGACCCTTTGGTTACATATTGGGACATGTTTCTCTTTCTACATGAAAAATATTGAGCCAGTTTATGAATGTTAGACCCTCCCAAATGATTATAGTCCATCGCTTAATTGATGATTGAGCACTTGCTTGTCCTTAAGAAGGCAAAGTCACTACTATCATCCAAGTCTGTATTTAGATATTTGCTAGGATAACCATCGGCAGCCACAACACCACAACAGCTGGTTGCTTTCAATTGTTTCGCCAAATGGTTGTCAGAATTAAACAAGATTCTGGTCCAAGACTGTAAGGCATTTGGTGGTTTGCTAGCAGATGGATCTTGATGACAAGCTTTCACTCAAGATAGATACTTATCGCTATATTTTTACTGACAGGATGCACCCAAGCTGAGCTTTTCAGTGAACTATATTTTGGAGGCTCAAGAAGTGGTCACTAAATTTGGAGACACAAGTATACAGTATCTCATAGAGCCGAAGGCTGTCTTTTGGGAAGATGATGCTTATGCCGTGGGCCATTCGGATTTCCCATGTATCCAATTTCCTCTTTTAGAAGGGGAGGAGATTAGTTTGGAAGTTATGACGAGCACATCTGTGCAATATGAGCTTGTAAAGCTTCTTGACAAAGTCAAACCATTATATCTAAGTCAAAATGATGATTCTCCATTTGACACCAAAGAAATTTTGAACTTGCTTGAGAAGGACCTTTATGAATTTCCTTCACACCATTGTCTGTTTAAGGATTACCTTGAATCTGACTCTGTAATAGGAACCACTTTTCTGGAAATGGATCTTGTGAGCATTTTGGAAAGACCTTGTCCACGAGGCAACTCACATTGTAAGGGACCATCAGACACAGATTATTTTTTGTCAATTAGCCCAGTTGTCTTCGAGGACTTTCAGATACTTGACATTGGGACAGCTCTATTTAGTGAGGTCTTCAGCTTAAAAGAAGTCCATGAACCTGAGTTCTGCAATGAAATGCTGCAGGAAAAGGTGAAGTTCGAGAATTATGAAGAATTGGTAATCAGTCGGGAACTGGCTCTTGTAGATGAGATGTTCAAATCACTGCCCGTGCCAGTTCTCCCCAACTCTGTACTAGGAACATTGTCTGCAATTGTTGCAGAAGCCCTGATTGATTTGAAGCCACAGCCTCCATTGGCATCCGATGGGATCTATTTAAATTGGTATCTATTGGAGGAAGACAACTGCAGTTCTGCAATCAATTCCTTTTATCACAATATGGTAGGGGAGCTGAACAGGAGTTTTGACTTCGAATTAAGTATTGCCAATTATGGGAAAGTCATTCTTGACTTCATCCTTCTTGATCACAATCCTAGCAGGCCTAAATTTGAAGAAGGCAGTGGGCCATTGGACATCCTTTCTGACAGGGTCTCTTTGCTGAGGGAGGATCTGACTGAGGCTGCTTCCCGGATGTCTACTGATACTGAATACCAAAAGCCAGCAAGTCAAACACTGGTTTCTGAGTATGATTATGAGAGGGCTTCGTCACTATTTAAATCCATGTCACCATTTCATGACCTGGACTTCTTCTTGAATCCTTCAAAAGATAGAGCTGAAGAAAATAGTGTACCTGCAGGCAAGATTCCTGGTGAAATGAACAATATCCATGTGGTCAAGGTTCCTGGTGATATTACTTGCAAGGTTTCAATTGGTAGCCCCGGGACAGGAAATCCATCTTATGACCCACCTGTTGTAGGATCGGGCCATACTGAGCTAGGGCTTGTTTCTTTTCCTGATGCGGTTGTTATTGTGAACACACAAAATTCAAGTGAAGTAATGTTGGTGTCCAGAAGAAGTACATATCAAAAGATTTTGGCTATGGAGAAAGAAGGAATTCAAGTAATTGAGCGTGATACAACCCTGCCAGTTGATATTATAATCAGTGCTGCAGTTTGCCTGGTGTGGTATACTCACAAGAACATTGGCAGAAAAGCCTCTGGTTTCAGTGAAGGATCTTCAGTGTTAGCTTGTCATATTGAGAATATAGCAGCAAATATTCTTACGAACTTGAGCTTTGCTTTTAGGGCATGCATTCTGGTAAATATCATTCATTATTCCTTGTTGTTAGACCTTTCTCAACCGGTTGAAAAGGAAAATTATTTCCTCTAGAGACAAAAATTTTCATTTTTGTATTTTTCTGGATAATTAAAGTAGGAAAATGTCTAGCAGTTGTAAAGAAACATGTGCAGTGATTACATTTATATTTCAGTAACAACTGCTGTTTCAGCTCCATCTCATGCTTTTACTTGAGATTTTCTGTGTCATGCTGAAGATGAACTTAAATTGTTTCTGCATGCAAGCACAGTGTGATGATGATTTGCTATAATATACTGTGCCCTGTGCATATTGTTATGAAGCCAATAGAAAGCATAAAACAACTGTATATTTGTTACTCTTAATGGGTTTTTGCATTGGGCTCCTCCCTTTTCATACTATTACTTTTCTTCTTTTGCAAAGTTCGCTTAGCCAAGTTGGCAAAAGCATGCAACTTATGTCATTCCTTACAAGAAGTTATAGCAGGTCTGTGATTTTAAGATTTTCTCATTATCTTATGCTTGATTATTTCTACCAGATATTTGAGGGGGAATCTGGCTTTCTTGCTTCGGTAATGGAATCTTCAGATGGACTTTATGCTGCGGCAGCTAGTCTGGGAATTGATTTACAACTCCTTTGCTCCTTTTCACCTGAGTTGACTGATGAGATCATATTGAAATCTATTGCTAAGGAAACTAGGATTATTAGGGGTCTTTATACTAAATTTCCTGAATCAGAGACACTGGCAGAATCTTTCCTGACCAAATTTCCTTCTGTCAATCCACTATCAGCTCACGCAATACTGTCTTCTGAAGGGATGCTCAGTGACTTTTTGAATTATCTCATGAATGCAGAGTCACCACGGTCCAAAAATATCAAGTTCCTGAGGAAAGTGTTTCTCTTTTTAGTGCTTTATGCCAATTTGGGGAACGTGAGGATTCTCGGTCTATAATGACAGACTGCTCTTCTTCAGTGTCATCAGGTCCTGACTCTAAACACTGCCATAGTAAGCTGGATTCTGGAGGGAAAAGATGTAAGTACGAGAAGCACCCTGACAAAGGTGATGTACCTGTGGACGACCTGCTGCATTTTCAGCCTTCAAAACTATGTAACAGAAGCTCCTCAAAACTTCCTGGGTTTACAAATCTATATGATTCGACAATACTCAAAGATCAGGAGATACACAACAAGTTTAAAGAGCCCAATTCACGTGTTGATCATTTCCTAGGTCAAAAAAGAGGGATGGATGAGTCAACTACCACATATCCTTCTAGAGTCGGCAATCGATTTGATTCTGGGATCAAGAAAGGTGTTTTCTCCTCTAATGTGACTGAGCACCAAAGCCTAGCTCCTGATGATGATTTCCTTTATTGGTACACAGGAGCACACCTAGCTACAACGGACACCTTCGATTGGACGGATATCAAGAACTCTGATATTGTTCATGAGGACACTAAAGGTGAAGCTATCAACCTTACCCATCCATCAATTGCTAATCCTTTGGAGTTTTCCTTTTCATTGCCAGATCTGGAAAACAATGCCAGAGGTGGATCCAATCATGCAAGTAGATTTTCCTTCGATCGACACAATTATCCGACTTTCCCAACAGTTGCTGAGAGTGATTCTACTTCATTCATTCATAGTCCTGGGAATCATCAAAGGCAAAGTTTACAGGAAGAAACTGATTGCTTTTTATCTATGGAGCTAGTAAATGACAAAATGCCTACCGACAATCAGGACAAACTCTTTAAGGGGTTTTTGGATGGGAGATCCATGGAGAACTTACATGGTATACCAGTACAGGAGAACAGGGCAAGGTATAATGGAACACCACTTAGAAATGCCATTCACATGCCCCACTTGCAAAAAGGTTCACCCTGGACAATTGAGTTTCTGAACAGAATCAGGGAAAAGAGCAAGTTGTGGCGGCAATCCCTTCCATCCAGTGCATCTCCTTGTTATGGCAATACACGGACCAAATCAAATACAACAAAGAGAAGAAGTCCATCAATTCTCGAATTTTTTAAGTATCAAGGAGGTAGCACTGTCAGAGAAACACCTGAAGAGAAGAGGCAGAAGAGATCCACACAATCATTTGGTTCGTTCAAGAATGGAAAAGTGGCAGCATCTCTGGTCCCTTCATGGACTCCTGTGGATAAAAGAGCAAGACGGGTTTGTCTGAATTCCTTATTCGATCTTTCCAATGCTTTCTACCAAAATTTCAAATAAATAGCTCATTTCAGTGCAGAAACTTTCCTTTGTGACAAATGATGCTGAGAGCCAGACTAAGCTGGTTTGGGGTGATAAAGCCAGAGAAATTCACGACCACTGAACAATGTGCTTCTTGAGCTGATCAAAGGATAGAGAGTCAGGGTAATCTCTCTCTTTACAAGATAGCCTCACTTTTTGTGAAGATGGCGAGTTAACTGGATTCCTCGGATCATATCTAATTTTTACATAATTTTTCACAGAACTGAAGAACCAAGAAAAATTTATGGGATTTCCCAGGGGATTTTTCATCAAGAAATTATGCACTTATAGGTGAGTTTCCATTAGGATTTATTTCCTCTATTAAGTCAGACTAGGCTTATGGCCGAAAAAATGTCAGACTGGCAACTTCATCTGTACAGATCAAACATTAACAAATGTTCTCTCTTATTAGTCGAGCAAATTCCTCTAGCATTTTGAATAGAACTATCTAGAGAAATTAAAGTCATCACTGATGTATAGTTCTTGTATTGTTATTCAGTCGCTAATTCTGACAGTCAAGTAGCTGCACTGTGAATTGAAGGGCTTACTTTTGAAATCCAGATATGGTTTTAGAAAATTTTCTCAAGGAAACCATGATTCTCCATTATATATGGATTTTTGGTTTGCGATGATGTGGTTTACTGCAAATGTAGACAAAAGCTTCATGACACAAATGTAGATTCGGCTAGTCATATTTACAAGGGTTGATGCAGATCTAAGTTTCTGCATTGTTTATGCATGCTATCTGCTAGTCAATTGTCATTCTGACTAGAAACTAAATTGTGGAATCTCTCAGAAAAAAGGGTGAGGACCTGAAGACACTGAAGAATTTCTCTGAATATCCATCTTCATTGTTCTCAATCCTCATGTCCTGACTAAAGAAATTATCACCTTCTTTAACTGTAGAACCATCTTCTTGATTTCTCATTCTATTTAACTAGCCTTTAATAGTGTGTTACGCACGGTGCCTGTGAACTAATTTATATATATTGAAGTCGATTATATTATATCAATGGCTTTTCTCACTCTTTTTAAAATTCTCTTTAAATCAGTCTCGAGTCTTTTGCTTGAGATCTACATGACATTCAACACAACTTCATTTCACTTTTTGAACATCCATTCTATTAAAAAACACCAACACTTAATATACCTTGGCGGATTGCACACCTTCGCAAGCATTCTCTTGGAATGATTTTGAACTTGTGTGTGTATGCAAAAGAGGAAAGTATTAGGAGGATTGCATACCCTTTTACTAGGTCGACGAAATATGGTACAAGAATCAGCACATCGGTATCATGTTCAAGCTGAGTCAGGCTTGTTCAGACCATGAATCGAGTTACCTTTCACCTCAGTCTCAAGCCACCATCTGCCATACAAAGCTGGAGGAATATACTCTACAGAATGTTCCTACGCATGTGATGTGCACTTAACAAGTTAACATAACGGCATGAAAAAGGAAACCAGCACAAGAATCAATTACAGGTGATAAAGAGAGTCGGAATTGGCCGCTTTCTTATCTGAAAAACAACGTAGAATCTGTATATCAGGGGGGACACGGAGCAGAAAAAAAAAGAAAGCATAGAAAAACACATTCAGCACAAGAAACCAGGACCCGATTCATTTCTTTATATATTAATCTATTTTTTGTTCCTAAAGAAAAGAGCTTGGAAATCTGGAGGGATAATTAAAAGCCGGAATGGCATAAAGGAAGTGTGTTTTCTTTAATGTGCTGTTCCATTTGTTCCCTTGTCTCTTTTCCTTCCATTCAATTCTTCACATACAGTCGGCTTATACCAATCCAATGGTTCTTTGGATGGCCCATCTCCGGAAAAGTATTAAAAATTATTCTATGCTTATTCCATTTATGTTAATTCAGTTTTAAATATTCCAATTGTACTAATTGACTCTTAAATTTGTTGACAATGTCCCAATATAATCTGTCCGAACCAATTTTTTGACATTGTTCTAATTAACTATGCTACACGTGACACAATTGACGTGGACAAATTTTAAATATTTTTTTTACATTTTTGTATTTTTATTATTTTTTTCCTTCTTTTCTTTTTATTTTTTTCAACTTTGGGCCGGTAAGGTTGTCAGCCACACTTGGTCTAGCCAAGGGCGTGGAGGCCCTTGGCCAACCTCACTTGTGGCCAGCGATGGTCGGACAACCTCGTTGGCCCACTATTGGGAAAAATAAGAAAGGAAAGAATGCATCCTCATGCAAACTTGCGTATGGTTGGCGAGGGTCAACTAGCGATATCACTAACCCACAGTTGGGGAAAAAAATAAAGTAATAAAAAAAATCAAAAATTAAAAAATTATTCACATTAGAGCCAACAATGCTATGCAGGACGATCGATATCTATGTCGGTGATTTCTAGTAAAAATTGGCTAGATGGACTACATTAACAAATCGTCAAAATGTTTAAAACTAAATTGACACAATTAAAATATTTAAGATTCAATTAGCATATGTGCAATAGATTGAGGGCTTTTTTTTTTTTTATAATGCATTTCTTCCCATTTTAATTGTTGTATGAGTAGTCACTACCCTTCCATGTACTTAATAAGCAATCATGAGGTGTAAGGATTTGAACCATGGAAGGTGCATTCCGCAACATTCTCATGTTTGATAGAATTTTCATCTGTTTCCTGGATGAGAGTACATGCAGGCATTGCCTGCTGAATTGGCAATTTCTTGAAGACTGAATACCATAAAGAGAACTTAGAAGTGATTGGCCATTTTCAAAGTTAAGAGGGGGAAAAAAAAAACAGGGAATATGACATATGCGTTAGGGAACAAAAAGTACGAAAAATTGAAGTTAGATTCCGGTGAGAAATCAGAGCTTGGCTGGTAATGAGGAAGATCCAGAAGTGGTTATGGATGATTGGAGGAGGCTCCTGGCTGTAGGAACTTCGCCAGAGACGATCGGCTTGAAATTTGAAGATGATCCAGAATAGAGAGGATTTTGTGTCCCTTTATGTGGGTATACGCGTGTGGGAGTTGAGAGAGAAATCGCCAGAATTGAGAGAGTTGGACGTTAACTTCGAGAGAGTGCTCGTGAGCTATTCTCAAATGTGTCAAAAATTCCGAAAAGTGTAGGAAAAAATAGGCTTATGTGTTCGGCCACGGGAAAGAGGGAGGACAAATTGGAGCCAATTTGGAATTCCCTTAAGTTCTAACCATTAGATTGCCCTAATTAAGTCCTTAATGGCTAAGGAAGGCTCTATTGGTCAATTCTAGCTTTCTTGGATTGGTGACATGTTAATTTTTCTAAAAAGAAAATTGCAATCATTGCACAAAATGGTATATGAAAAGTAAACTTCATAGTAAAGCAAATCGAAATAGAGCAAAATCCGGAACACTACAAAACATAAATTACCGCAAAACACAATAAAATCAAATTTCAAATTTCAAAGAAATTCTACCTCTCTTATTTGACTGTTTTTTGCCCAAAAAAAAAAAAAACGAGTTCCTTCATGATCAAGGAAATCAAATTTCAATTTTTCTAAGTTTGACTCGATGAACATTCAGGTGTCAACACCTATAAGATAAAATAGGAAAATTGCATTGTCTGTATCTCATATCATTTATATTTTCCATTTGGTTGACAAAAAAATGGTTGAACACTTGCAGAAAAACGTAAATCACTCAATTGGTGTAGTTGGACCCTTGTTTATACGAATATGAGTAAGGTATTCCCAAAAAGGAAAAGATCATTAAAGAGCTTCTTTGTTTTGGGTTAATACTATACAAAAAAATCTCAAATTATACCCACTATGACATAAATAATTCCATTTTTCTTGTCATTAAAGTCCTAACTTGTTCATTGTGATACAAATACTTCAAACTTATATCAATGTGAAAAATAACTAAAATAGAAGGTATATATGTCAAACATATATAAGTTTTGAGTATTTTCGTGACATAAAAAAAGTTGAGGGAGTCGTGTCATAGTGGGCAAGTTTAGAATTTTTTATGATAAAAATTGGGGTATTTATGTCAAAATGATCATAATTTAAGGTTTTTTTTTTTTTTTTTTATGACCCGGGAACCGCCATCGGCCGGCAACCTAGACGTAAACCCGGGGTGGACTGAGCCACCACCATAGACCCAGCCGCATTTGAGTCGCGCGAACACGATGGCTCTGGGATTTGAACCCCTCCCCTTCATGAGGGGAAGAGGGCCTGAAGCCAGCTACGCCACCACGGGCGGTAGTAGTTGCCCTTAGTTTTTCAGCAAAAGTTAGAGGCTGGCTTTGAAAAATCAAGACCAATTAATCTGCCTACTCTGACAACGTTATCCATAGTTGACATATAACCAAAGGTAGGTCTTAACCTTTGCATAAAACAATTTGTGTTAATTATAAAAGAAAAATAGTAAATACGGTAATAGGCATGTTAGTGTTATGTATCCATTCATTACACATTGTCTTTGTCCCTCACATACATTATACATACAACACGCTCTTTCGTATTGAACATAGAGTTTTAGATAGAACCCTTTTTTTTAGTAATTGATTAACAGATCAGAGTAGTCCTAGAATTGATAGAAAAAGAGAGGACAAAAAAAATCTAGTCTTGCTTACCAAGTCCAAGAGTGGGTAAAATTTAGTCTCCATAATAGGACTCTTTAATTTTGTGTATTAGTTGAATTAATAATGGGATTTTTTTAATGTGAAAATAATCTACCTGGAGTTTCTCTACTAAATTTCTGACTTTTTGTGGCGTTGTTTGCCCTGAGTGCTTGAATGCTTTAGGATTTTTGGGGCATGCTTGTGGCTTTCAAAGTATCATCCCATCAAAGTTTGTTTGTGAGTTAGTCTATCTTCTTATTGTATCATGGTCTTGCTTAGGGGTTATGGTTTTGCTATATCTGAATTTCTACCCATCAAAGAAGAGTTCCTTGCTGCCCTTGTAGGCAATCATAGCTCATGAGGTCCATTGTGTTCAATTTGCTTCCATGGCAAAAAATTTGTCAATAATCAAATGTTAATGAACGAATAGCGCCACGTCAGCACTAGCACGCCGAAATTAATCAAATGGACTGAACTGACATAAATACAAAAAGTTTAGGACTGAATTGGCCAAAATAACAAATTAGGAGTAAATTAGCACAATTACAATAGGTTTATGACTTTTTGATAATTCTCTTGACATGCTTTCTATTGAGTACTTCTAGGATGGGATGTAATGCTGATGAAATTGTAAACCTTTTTTAAACGTTGATGGTGCTTCAGCCAAACTATTATGAATATTTGTGCACGTTAGTCGCTCTTTTATGGGGACGTGGGTAAATGAAATGGAACTCCAAACTCTTTGTTCGTGGATCGTGCTTTATCTTAATGATCATGCTTATTATAAAAATCCGTTGCTTGTTTGATAAATTGTCTAGATAGAATCATAATTCATTAAAAACATCAGATCGTGCTTTATCTGGATCGTTATGCTTATTTGGAAGTTTGTTGCTTGTTGTTTACACCAAATGCTTCTATAAGTAGATGTATAATGTTTGATCTTTTTTGTGGATGTATTAAAAACGTTAAAAACTGTGGATCGACCTCTTATCCTTACATTAGTCTCGTCATGGAACTTTGTCACTTGGATATGTGGATCCACACCCTTTTCTCGTCTATGCAAACGTATGCTGATGGAACTATAGTTCATCAATAACGGTTGCTGCACTATGTCTCGACCATCATGCTTTTTATAGAAGTTGTTACGCACATGTGGATTATATTATTTGATCGTATCATGTTTAGTAATTTGGAAGTCACTCCATTGCATTTTTTTGGCGATTTACACGTTTCTTTATGTATATATAAATGCATTAAAGGAGCATATCTGGCATTTAATAATAATTACATATGTTTGCCATCATTCTTGTGATATTTTACTTGTATTGGTGTAAATTTGGGGTCCTGCTAATGAATCTTACATGGATTTCTGTTATTTTAAGGCGGTTTAGCCTCTTGATAGTCAATATAACATAATAGGTTGTGTATCTAGATTTTTGCTAATTGTATTTTATTTTATTTTTCACATTAGTTATTTTGATAGTATAGAGGGTGTCTTACATAAGCAAAGAAGATTCGGTGATAGCTAAAGCAGGGATCAACCAAACCCCGAGAGATGGAATGCAATAAGGATTTCAACACTAGGGATTGAAAGAGTGTGGCTAATATCAATTGTGCTCCAGCACCTCCTCATCTTATCAAGACATCATTTTGGACAGAGTGTAGTGCTTGCCAAGTGAAATTCGAGTACTTAAACAAGCGACTTTGTTGCCACAGTCCTGGCTGTCATAAACCATATTTGCTATTGAGACTCCACCTCTACCAGTAGATGGCAATAGTTTATTTAGCGAGCACTGCATTGTGTCCAAAATAATGTCTTGATAGGACGAGAAGGGTTTAGAGGACAATTGACAGAAGCCGCACTCTTACAATTGAAATCCTTGTTATATTCCATCTCTTAGGGGTTTGGATGTCCCTGCTCTAGATATCGCTGATTCTTCTTTCCTTATGTGAAACCTCCTTGGTATAGTCTATATAACTTAATGTCAAAACAATACAATTGGCAAAAAATCTAGATACACATTTGTAATTATACTGACATGCCAGATTATGCTCCTTTAACCCATTTATATACACATAAAGGAATGTAAGTCGCCAAACAATGATGTGCAAATGACCAAACATAATACGATCGATTGATGTAAATCCATGTATACACACAATGGACTTTTGTAAAAAGCATGACACTCAGGATAAAACATGACGACCATTATTAGCAAATTATAGTTCCATTTGCATGCGCCTACGCAGACGAGAAAATGATGTAGATCAACATATACAAGCGATAAATTTTCACAACAAGAATAATGATAGTGATAAAGCACGATTTCTAATGTATTATGTTTAATCAGCAGACATCCACATAAATGATTAAATGATGTACATGCACATATACAAGGAATAAACTTCAACAATAAGCATAATGGTCGCGACAAAGCATGATTCATTGTTTTAGTGAAATATGATTTTATTCGTAACATCTATATAAATGAGCAATGGACATGATTTTGAGACGAAAAATGATCCATAATCATACCGTTTGCAGTTCCATATCATCTACAAATATCCACATCAAAGAGCAATGAACTTGCAAAAAATTCATGACAATTGGGCCAAAGCACAATCAACCGTTAAAGAGGTTAGCAATTCCATCAATTTTACTTCTCATGCTAAAAGTTAGGTAACAGAAAGTATGCAACAATGATCAAATTGACAGGTTTCTTGACATGAAAGCAAATTGGACACAATGGATCACATCACCACAAGTCACCTCATGAACTGATCGCATACAAGGGCATCAAGGAAATCTTCTTTGATAGGTAGGGATTTTGATATAGCAAAATTATATCACCTAACCGAGGGCATGAAAAATAAGAAGACTTAACTCAAAAACAAACTATTATTAGATGATAGTTAAGAACCCGTAAGCATGCCTCAGAAATCCTGAAGCATTTGAGCACTCATGGCAGGTAACAACACAACATCGCAGAAATTTAATAGAGAAGCCACAAGCAAATTATTTTGTACATTAATAAAATCCCACCATCAATTCAACTAACTTGGCAGAATTTTCATGCAATGTTAGCATATCTATAGAATTACAATGTATCTCATATTTCAAAGCAAAGATTTTACCTGCTCCCATGTTTGGAGGCAGCACTAGACTTATGTTCTTCTTTTTATCAATTTTAGGACTACTCTTATCTCCCAATCAATTGCCTTGTCCCATAGAAAATGGTTATATCTGAAACTCTCAATTTAAAACGTAAGAGTGCCTTATTTGTATTGTATATCTGAAAAGACACAATGTGTAATGAACAAATACATAACATTAACATGCCTTTTTACTGTCTCTAAGTATTTCTCTTTTACGATTAACCCAAGTTCTTTTATGCACAGGTTAAGACGCTACCTCTGGTCATCTGTTAACTATGGTTAACTTTATAAAAATAGGTAGATTAATTGGTCAAGATTTTCTTAGGGCCAACCTTTAGCGTCCTGCTAATAAAACAAAGACCCTATTCAATGATCTTTTCCCTTTTGTTACGGGAAAAGTGCCAAAAAAAGTCCTAAACCTTTTGCCTTTGTGCCAATTTAGTCCTAAATTTTTTTTTGGTGCCGATTCAGTCCTAAACCTTTTTAAGTTGTGCCAATTCAGTCCTTTCCGGCCAATTTTCACCGGATTTTGCTGACTGGACGCCGGCCGGCTGACGTGGCATGATCGGCGCTGACGTGGACAACTTTTAATAATTTTTTAATAATTTTGTAATTTTTTTTAAATATTTTTTAAATACTTTTAATTTTTTTATTTTTTTTTTTTTTTTCTTTTTCTCCGGCCGGTCGCCGGACCTCGGCGACCGGCCGAAGCGACCGTCGGCGGGCGAGGCCGACCTCGCCGGATCTGGCGAGGTCGAGTATCGCCGGCCATGGGCGAGGGCCGGCGAGGGCGAGCTTTCGCCCATGGCCGCCTCGCCGATCGGGCCATGGGCGAGGCTCGACCTCGCCGGATCTTGCGAGGTCGAGCCTCGCCGGCCCTCGCCGGCCATAGGCGAGGCTCGCCTGCCGATCCGGCGAGGCCGGGCGAGGGTGAGCCTCGCCCATGGCCCGATCCGGCGAGCGGCCATGGGCGAGGCTCGCCCTCGCCGGATCTGCGAGGTCGAGCCTTGTCGGCCCTCACCGGCCATGGGCGAGGCTCGCCTCGCCAGATCCGGCGAGGCTGGCGAGGGTGAGCCTCGCCCATGGCCTGATCTGGCGAGGCGGCCATGGGCGAGGCTCGCCCTCGCCGGATCTGGCGAGGTCGAGCCTCGCCGGCCCTCGCCGGCCATGGGCGAGGCTGGCGAGGGTGAGCCTCGCCCATGGCCTGATCTGGCGAGGCGGCCATGGGCGAGGCTCGCCCTCACCGGATCTGGCGAGGTTGAGCCTCGCCGGCCCTCGCCCATGGCCCGATCCGCGAGGTCGGGCGAGGGCGGCGAGGCTCGACCTCGCCCATCCGGCGAGGCGAGCCTCGCCCATCGCCCATGGCCGGATCCGGCGAGGCTCGCCCTCGCCGGATTTGGCGAGGTCGAGCCTCGCTGCCCTCGCCCTCGCCGGCGATCGCCTCGGCCGGTCGCCGGACCCGGCGACCGGCCGGGAGGAAAAGACAAAACTAAAAAAAAATAAAAAAAATAATTTAAAAATAAAAAAAATATTAAAATATTATTAAAAGTTGTCCACGTCGCGCCGATCAGGCCGGCGTCCAGTCAGCAAAATCCGGTCAAAATTGCCGGAAAGGACTGAATTGGCACGACTTAAAAAGGTTAAGGACTGAATTGACACCGAAAAAAGGTTTATGACTAAATTGGCACAAAGGCAAAAGGTTTAAGACTTTTTTCGCACTTTTCCCATTACCCTACTCATTTTCATATTCAAGAAGGTCCAATGAGTGGTTTATGTCTTTCTGCAAGGGTCCAACCATTTTTTAGTCAACCAAATGGCAATTATAAATGCCATGAGATACTATTTGCATGTATGGTATGATTAGTACCACGAACAGAGCAATTTTACTATTTCTTTCTAGAGGAAAATAAAGTAAACTGGATAAGTTTTTGGGCCCTTGGACAGAGATTGCATTAGTAAAGACGGCCAATGTCGGATTTGGGTGAAAGGGGAAGTTCAGTTAATTCAGTGTTGTACTTTTCTCGATTTTATGAAAACCTATCTTTGATACATTTTTTTCATTTATGCCTGACTGTAGAGTGTTTTTGCAAACGCAATGTGGTTTATAATCACATTGATCTACACTTGCTTAAGTACACAGAGAGGAAGTACAAGAGTTTCATAGTTGGTAGCCGCTTAGAACCATTCGAGGCCAAGTAAATGAGATGGGGATATTCACTTACTAGTCCTTTTGGTACTCAACACTATGAGATAATGATGTGACCTCCTCTTTAGTGGGTGGACCATCCAAAGTTCGGCTAATGGATTACTAAATTAGATTTAGCTCGGACTATTCCAAACTCATACAATACCAATTCATAACTTAAAGTATGAGTTAAGGTTATTTTCAATTAGGAATTATCACTAATCTATTTTTAATGAATCGATTAAAATTCCAAGTATTGAGAGTATTATTTTATTTCTAACGAACTAGAGATAAAATGAATTTGGAACTTTTGATTACACTACCACACACGTTGTCAAGTCAGGAAAATTTCCAAATTGTGAGGATACTCTCAATCTCATGGAATATGCATTGAATCACAATCTATTCCAACAAGATAACAATAACTCAAATTGGGCAATAAAATCATATATTCAAATTCGGATATTGATCGTTACTTAATTTGAAGATATGTTTTCAAATCGAATTCGATGGACGATAGGCAACGGTGGCCGGCGGCGACGAAGTGGTCCGCAGCTATAGGGGTTGAACGGCGATGCCCATGTGGTATGGCAAACTCTAGTTAACCTCCAAAACAATGAACTACGACGACAGTGGAAGGAAGCAACAGCCATAGCAGCGATGGAAACGTCGAACCGAGACGAGGGCGGTGTCTGGCAGTGAGCTCTTAGACACACAAGCGTGGCAGCAGCGAGGCTTGTCGACTCTGGTCCTTGGTGTAGCGAATCAGCAGCTCGAGCAGGGTCCAGTTGGCTCAGCCGAGAAGCAACAGGATCATCGAGGTGGAGCAGCGGTGTCGTTATGGCAAGGGAAGCAGCGGCTTCGTTGTCAACGTTGCCTTGGTCTAGAGCAAGAAGCGGCGCGACAGGGTAGCTACTTAGTCAGGCGAGAACTCGCGGCAGCAGGGATAGAACGGCCTCGTCACACTGCGACACAGTGCTAGGATTGATCGGGTTTGTCCTCTCCTCTCGTGGAAGCAGCGACGGGCGATGACGGAAGAGCAATAACGATAGGAATCGTCTTCGGGCAATGAGCACGCAAGCTCGGTGGTTGCTTGCCTCTCGCTGCGATGGCTTGTGGATGTGTCGATGTGACGGCTGCTCTCTCGCGGTCGTGCAAGCGACAGGATCAAAGAATTGCCAGAGGTGACCGGCACCGGTGTAGGGGACTTGACCGAGACTCTCCCTCTCCAAGATCTCTCTCTGCTCTCGGTGTTCTATACACTGTGTATTCTGAAATTATCAATTCGCCGGCCCCTAATTCAAAAGCGTAAGTTTGTATTTATAATGTTATTAACCAAGGTTTAATTGGTCGATCTTAAGTTTTTCCGGAATGACAAGCTCAATTAACCGAAGGCTTCTCCCTAATTAAACTTTGTAAAGGCTAGAACCCGACTGAGTTGGGCTCAATTTGGCTCATTATCCTTGTGAATTCGGCCAAGCTAGTGTGAGTGGGCTTGGCGAAGTTCAACTCATCTCATGGGCTTCATTTAGGCGTAAATTGAAATAACGGGATGTAATTATCATGGCCTAAGTCTAACGGGCTGAAATTAAATTGGATTAAGCTTGTGTTCGGCCAGTTTCTCATGTGATTGTTGGCCCATCTTATCCCCTATAATGGCCAAATTCTTGCTCTTTGTGGGCTTGAATTTGACAGGCCTTGACCCATTTAAAGCTTAGTCTAATTAAGCTTAGGGCCTGCTGTCATTGTGGGCCAAACCCAACTTAATTAAAGCTCAACCTTGTCTTTTCTTTGTAATTTTCTATCCATACAAATGCGAATGATAACCATTTTAGTCATAAATTGATTTCTATAACAAAAATAAGTTTTTCCATTTCTATTCTTAAATTAATTTCTAAGCGAAATATGCGTTTGATAATAATATAAAATTTCTATTCTCGAATAAAATTTATTTAATAATGACATAAAATTTCTGCCTCTTAGGCGAAGAACCAACGACTGTCAGCAACAATTGGCAATGGCAGCCGATGGCTGAGGAGTGATAGTGGCGGGCGGCTAGCAACAACAAATTGATGATTAGCTAGTAGCGAGAATGAATAATGAGAAGAGTAGCGGTGGACTTCTATTAGCGACAGATGGATGATTGGCTAGTAGCAAAGACAAATAATGAAAAGAGTTTTTATTTTTCATTTACATTCTTGAAATGGAAAAGTAAAAAAAAATTATTTCTAATTTATGTTCTAAACCTATTTATGGAGTAAAAATCTATTTCAGAAATAAACTAAACAGATTTTTATTTCAGAAACAAGTGTCAAATAGAAAAATAGTTCTGAAACAAAAATAGAATGGTTATCATGTACGTCCTACTTCTCTTTGGGCTGGATAAATTCTACTTCCATTGAATTTTTATTAAGCTTAATTTTTTTTTGGTCGAGTATTAGGCTTGATTATCTCTTTCAGAGATTACAAATCTAAATTAGTGTAATTCCTCACTAATCTTTCTCCTATTAAATTTCCACATAATAATGACTTACCAACTCCCGCTTGAATTCATTATCGATTTTTTTTTTTAATTTGCTAATTTTGCTTATCATTTATAAATGTTTATTTGCATTTCTTAGCAATGCCAAACTACAAATCAGAGGCTACTCTCAGCCAGTGCCCTTATTACCTATGTAGCACGGACACTCTCCGGAAGCCTTCATGTCGTGTCCGACACGTCTCGACACGCTTCGACACGCAATCAACGAATGTCAAAAAATCCAACACGTGGTCAACTCTCTCCGACACGCGAGTCTAGAATTCCGACACGCGATTCCGACACACACAGGGTCAATTTTAAAAAATTTCTAATACTTGAGGGGTCAAAATATAAAGATACATAAAAGAAGTAATAAAATTGATATAAATATACACGCACAAGGTCATTTTTTTCAGTTTTTTAGAATTGTTTTATTTTTTTTAAAAAGTCTTTTACTATGAAAGAAGTAATAAAAAAATGTTATAGATGATAAATAAATAAATTTAAAAATATCATTTCAGCATTTTTCTTTAAACAATGTTTTTTTCCTCTAAGTTTTGTGTATTATTGTAATAAATTAAAATAATGAATGATATTATTTAGTATTTTTTGTGTAAATTAATTCTAGGCTATTTTTATAATTATTTATTTATGTAATTATATATAAAAATATATTTAATATATAACGTGTCGGAACGTGTCAAAATTTTCTATATTTAAGAAATGACGTGTCGACGCGTCGTGTCATATTTACAATGCGTGTCGTGTGTCCGTGTCAGTGTTACATAGCTTATTACTAGGGTGCACAAGCAAAAGTGCACTTACTTGTTGACCCGTTCAAAACATATATGTACCACTAGTGATTTTGAGGCTACTCAAGGTAAAACGTAAAATATGGAGGTATCGATTTCCATCTCCAAATACTCCAAAGTTTCATGAAACTATGGGTAGAGTCTCAAAAAAGCACTGAATTTTCATCAGTCATCCCATACATGGCAATGCATACATTAAGTCACAAGGCAATGGCATGATCTTTAGATGACTAAGAAAAGAATAAGCATTTATAAAAGCGATGAGATTCACCATTACTCACTTAAAATATTATGGGGAGTCAATCATGCCCCTAGTAAATATTTTATATATACTGACCAAAAAAAAAAATTTTATATATATGATAGGAAAAAAAAAAAAGTTTCAGCGAGATCATACAGATTTGGCCAACTGTGTAATTCATGTATTAATGAGGAGAATAGTACATCTTTGGCAGAAAAGCAAATGCTGTGTTAATCATAGTAAAGAAAATCACACTGTCCTCAAAGTTACCGATAATGTTGAGATTAGTCTTTTGAAGATCTCTAACCATGACCAATATTAAGAATCTTTATCCAACAATATTTAGCAGCTGAATCTGCAGATTTAATGCTATGGGTATAGGACGGTTATTTGAACAAATTGCTGACAAGGGTGCTTCCTTCTCCTCCTCGTCCATCTCCTCAAATTCAAAAATTACACGTCAATCTGTCCTATCTAACCAGCTCAATGGTCCGAAAGCATTGGTGACTAAATTCGTTATCATTACTTTCCCTTAAGTCTGCGTTGCAATACCGGCTTCACTTTCATCCCCTGCTTCGCAAAATTGGCCACATCGTCCATCTGGATGTCCATTCTTTTCCGTTAATTGTTTCACCAATTTCTGCCACTTCTTTTTCCTTCTACTTTCTAGAATCAGCAAACAAGTGTCCCTTGATTGTATCAACGGTGCCCCCCACTTCTCCTTCCAACTTGTGTTACCGCCTGAAAAAGACCTGAAGGTGTGGATGCAGGATGAAGCTCCTAGCGCTCACAGCATGTTGACCTGTAAGCGAGTTAGCAGCAACCTGATGAGAGAACCGGAACATTTCCTCTCTTGGAATTGTCCATAATTTACTTGGATTAGGATGCTTTTGAAACACAATCTTCAAGCCACACACTTCAATGAGTGGAGCAATAGTTACACCGCGGTCTCCACTTCAACCTTACTGTAGATGTGTATTACCTTGCTCAGAGTGAGCTCATTCCTTTAATCTGCTACTTAAACAAGCGACTTCGTTGCCACAATCCCAACTACTGTAAACCCTATGTTGCTATTTAGATTTCACCTCCACCGATTGATGGCAATAGTAGAATAAGAAGCAATGTCTACACATCAGTTGGAAGACAGACTTCTACCAATACAGGGTCGACAAGCGACTTTGGTTTTCATTTGTCGGAAAAGCTCACTTCCTCATATTGCACATTAACCAAATTTGTGAGTGATAAAATTGCCCTTGCGCCTCGATCATATTCTTCTCTTTCAGATGTGTCTGAGCCTATAGTTTGGCATCGGAAGAGAGATCGTGAAGCCATAGCAGCTGCAGTAAAAGAGAAGTGCTTGGAGATGATGCTAGCCAAGTGGCACTTGCAAATAGTAGAGGACTTGGAATAGGAACTAGGACGTACGTACGAATATTGAAAGCCGACTAGAGGATAGGAGAAGGGTTAATTTCAGCGTGATTAATCAGTGCACCAGTCTGGGGGATCTATCTCTGACAAAAGCACGAAAGATGTTGATACAAAAAGCAAAGAAGGAAATTTCTAAGAAGCTTGTTAAGTGAAGTAGTGAGAAAGAACCAGCAAATGGACTGAATTCTTCACAAGGAAAAATCAAGGAGAAGTATGGCGAAGAACAGAAAGCTCCGGCAAATTATGCAAAAACTGTTGCAATTAAGCATAGGAAGCCTATGGATGGTAAAGACAGTTCTGATCAATTGAATCAAAACATAGAGCTTTGTCCCAAGCAAATGCTTGTTGCAAAACCTGATTTTCATGATTTTGACAACAACTGGACAAAGGTTTCTTTACTGATGATCAAGTCTGGGCTTCTTACGAGGATGATGATGGGATGCCTTTTTTCTGCCCTCTAGTCCACAATGTCACAACATCGCCATTCGAGGTACACATAAGTTGGCTTAGTTCCAAAAGCAATCAAGAACTAAGCCCTCTGCGTTGGGTTGGATCTGGCTTTGCCGAGATCTGTGAGGATTTGTGGACTGGGAAATCTGTCGTCTATGGCTCCCTCAATGTTTTTCTGCCACATGATGAAGTGGCTGAAAGGCACAAGGGGTTCAATTTAAATTTATCTGTTGAGGGAGATATTTGAGTTCTGTATAGGAAGTGGTCTTCTGATTGGAACGAGTTCACTCCAAATGAGGTAATACTCAGCTATGATATGGTTCAAGTGATTGAAGACTGGAGCGAAAACCATGGAATAACTGTTGCTCCGCTCATCAAAGTTCGTGGCTTGAAAGCTGTGTTTCAAAAGCATTTAGATCCACGTAAATTATGGACAATCCCAAGGAGGAAATGTTCCGATTTTCTCATCAGGTCACCACTCACTTGCTTCCAGGCGAACAAGGTATAAATTCTCCTATTGGATGCTGGGAGCTTGATCCTACATCCACGCCCTCAGCGCTTCTTCACGTGGTAACACAAGTTCAGAGACGAGAAAGGGAGGGAACCGTTGATGCAATCCAAGAGCACTTATTTTCTGATATTGAAAAGTCGAAGGGAAAAGAATTGGATGAAAATGCGGAAACTGATGGAATGGAAATGGATGCCAAGATGGACGACGAGGCCAATATTGCGATAAAGGGGATGAAAAAGAAGCTGGAACACAGGTGCAGCCTTAAGGGAAAGCAGTGATGACAGATTTCGCCATCCTTTTACATGATTTTGGACCGTTGCAGCTGGCTAAATCTGATAGATTGACATGTAGTTTTTGTATTGGTGGAGACGGGGAGGAGTAGGAGGAAGCACCGAGACAACACCATTCGAGACCTAGTTTGTCCTCTTTTCAGGGTTGTTCAAATAGCCCTCCGACATCCGTATTTAGTAGTAAATCTGCGCATTTGGCTAGTAATAATGGGTGGATAGAGATTATAAATTTTGGGCAAGGTCATAAATCTTGAAAAGACTAATCTCAGCATTATAGGTAACTTTGGGGACAACCGATTTTCTTTACTAGGATTAGCTCAGCAATTGCCTTTTAGGCGAAGATGTCTGATTCTTGACATTAAAGCAGTCTCGGTGATATACACGGGTTACAAAGTTGGCCAAATCTGTATGATCCGGCTGAAGCTTTTCTTTACTTTTTTTTTTTTTTTTTTTTTTTGCATTTTTTTAATCATATGTACAAGGTCTTATATGAGCATGAATGTTCATTCTTTTCTTAGCCCTCTGCAGATTGTGCCATTGCCTTGTGCTTTTAATGTTTGCATTGGCATTTATGGGACGGCTGATGAAAGTTCAATGTCTCTTTGTGACATTACTCATAATTTCATGTAGTTGAGAAGTTGGTGATGAGTCACACTAGTTTAGATTGGTAATCTCTAAAAGAGCTAGCGAATGAAAAGAGTTACTAGTCCAACCTAACAAAAACTTATAAGTTAATTAAAAAGTTGATAAATTAAAAAAAAAACAATTAAACTGTATTAGGTGATGTGATCAGGGTGTTATTTGGGTATTAAATCCAGTCCATTTATTTAAACGTCTACTGACAATTTGTTAAACACTTCATAAATCTATTTCATTGATCAATTTCTGTATACTTGATCATTTGCCATGCCAGCAAATGACCAGTTAAGAAGCATGTAAAGACGGGTTTTACAGACTCCTTGACAACCTTTTCTTCATATTTATCAAAAACTTCATGTATCCAGGCGTATCATCCATGCAGTCATAATGCCTACTCATGGTCCTGGTCTCTTTATAGTAGTGATTTGTCGACAAACAACAAAGTTTATGATGCTTCTCCCAAATCAATCATTGAAGTCACGAGGAGGAAGTTCATTTAACTATATTTAGAGATTCCTTGTGCCTCCCGCAAAGTATCCCGATTAAAAATTTAGGCCTACAATGATCATTTGAGATTAGAAGTAAAGACAAACATCATTATAAGATATGCACTCGAATGAGATTTTTGAAAGTGGATTCAACATCTCATGTTATCCCATAGGCCACAAAAGTGACGAGAGCCGCAAATTCCGACAAAGACAACTAATTTCAATTTCCTCCTCATTAACTAATTTCTTTCCTTTCCCAAATTCAAGCGTAGGCTTCACGCTCTTGCAAATCATATTGACTACATCGAGTTATTTTGATAATAAGCAGATTAATACCGTACATTCTAGGCATAAACTTGGGTTACTATATATATGTCATAATATGATATGTTTAATGTGAAATGTATGTGAGTGGGACATGGCTGACAATGGATAACAACAAACTGTTTATGGTACTATCTTGATTTTTACGAGAGTACTAGAAAGCGCGGGGTTAAGATGGCTATAGTTGCAAGAATCGAGCACTACAAGCTACCACAAGAGTTCACCTAGGAGCTTTTAAATAGTTGCAGTTCAGACAAAAATACAGGAAACTCTAGAAAATGGATCCATAATTCAGCAGTCTATACGTTTTATTATTTCTAACTTCGAAAGGATAGATAGAAGCGTACGTTACATTGATGGGGATGAAACGCATACATCGTTAGAGTCATGTGAAATAATTAAGTACGCGCTCCGAGCACCCTGTTTTGGGTTAAAAAAGCAAAACGCTAATAATAGCAATCATTAATATTCTCACAGTGGAAAAGTAATTAGATGATGTATAGTTCCAAAAGAAAAAAAAAAGAATAATAAAGGAGGAACACGAAAAGGCAAGTGGGTCACCGTAGCTATACCATTATCTCTAAGTTCTCAACTGGCGCTCATCGCTCTTTCATCTTCTTCAATAATTCAGTGAACTCAAAGCTCTGCAGAAGTAAAGGTCCTCGAGAAAATGGCAGAGGAAGAGCCCAAGAAGGTGGAACCCGAGTCGCCTCAACCTCAACATCCCCCACCCGAATCCGAACCCGAAACCGCACCCGTTGAAGAGAAGTCAGTCGTACCTTTACCTCTTCCTCCTCCTGCTGCTGCTGCTGAAGACAAAGCAGATGATACCAAAGCTCTTGCTGTTGTTGAAAGTGAGTTTCTATGCTTCTTTTCGTTCTTTCTATCTCTATTTTCGAATATAAATATCAAATCTGGAGACTCTGTGTGTGAGATTCTTTTTCCTTTTTTTTTTTTAAATATAGTTAAATGCACTGCTTCATGCTCCAGATTTTATATCTCTTAAATTAAAGTTCTGTAAGACTTCAAGACGTCAGTTGGGTAATTTAACTGATTTGTTGCGTGTTTAGGTATGAAAATTAGTAAAAAATTCACCCTTTCACCTTGAAATTCACAGCTTACTTGAACGCTTGAGCTAGCTTAGCACAGCTCAGTTGATGGTTTGATTAGTATTAGGACAGTGAAGCAAAGGATCTGCACAGATTTTTTCTATTGCTGAACTGGGGTTTTGCATCTTTTTTTGTGGGCAGAGCCTATTGAGACCCCAGTGGTGAAAAGTAAAGACGGTTCTGGTAATCGAGGTAATTTTGATGTTCAAGTGTCGATGTGTTTTTAACTCTCCCTTTCTCTCGTTCTTTATTCTCTTTTATGTGTTTATGGTTCACCAAGACACTTCACTGATTCTATGCTTCTTGAGCAGATGTTGAGCTTGCACGAGTTGAGACAGATAAGAAGTTGTCTTTGATTAGAGCATGGGAAGAAAATGAGAAATCAAAGGCAGAAAACAAGTAAGAGATGCTATTTAGTGAACTGTTTCTGTTGTTATGCCATGAACTAGCTGTAAATTATGGAATTTTCAATTTTGGATAAAATATGATTATTCTTCACCAGTAGTACGTTCGAAAGAGGTAGAAAATTGCATGCTAAAGTCCCACGTCGATCACTAAACAGAGCTCAGAAGAAGTTCTCTACAATTGGAGCATGGGAGAACAGCAAGAAAGCTTCCATTGGGTCTGACCTAAAAAATTTTGAGGTAATCCTCCATTTTAATTGTTATTTTTCTCAGTTAATTCGATCGTACTTCCTAAGTCTCAAAAGTGCAACATTCTTGTATTAGTCACGCTGCTCTGCACTTCCCACTCTCAATTCTGGTACATCTCAAATTCATCATTTAGAGGACCTCGTAGTAGTTCTGCCTTCTTAGTTCCTTCATGGCTGTATTAGAAGCGAATTTCCACCACCAAACCCCACCCCCCACAAAAAAAAAAAAAAAAAAAAATCTCCAAGTCATTCTTCTTTTGCACGTCCATTATCCTTTGATGTGCCACAGACTTGTTCTAGCCTATTATCTTCAAAGAAATTATATGTTATATTCATGAGGAACTGTGTGAGCAAAAAGCAGTCGTGCTTCTGATTGAGTCTAGATAATGGACGAGTTGCTAGCAGAAAGTACCTGGTATACTAGTAACAAAGGATGCAGGCGCTGCAGTTTCTGATGAAATCTCATTACTTGCTTGCTAGCAGGAAAAATGGAAAAGAAGAAAGCAGAATATGCAGAGACAATGAAGAACAAGATTGCTTCGGTCCACAAGCTCGCTGAAGAAAAGAGGGCGATTGTGGAAGCCAAGAAAGGGGAAGATCTCCTGAAGGCAGAGGAGATGGCTGCTAAGTATCGCGCAAGCGGACTTGTTCCGAAGAAGCTGCTCCTCTGCTTTGGAGGCTGAAATATCCATTCTGGGAAATGAAAGTCTTCCAAAATCTACATGTTCCAGCTCGGTTTGTGTCCATCTTCTTGCAGTGTGCTTTAAAGTGGATAAATAGCCATTGTTCTTTGAACTTCTTGCTGTTCATATCTATAGTTCTCAAGTGAATCTGTTGTTTTCTTCTGGAACATGTAAAGAAATCTTGTATAGCAGTTATGTATAGCTCATCTGAAGATATTTGTGGTGGTATCAAGTTTGCATAGGTCGTGTGACATGTAAGAGTGTTTCCCAAAGGGTATGACTTTGAATGAATGGTTTAAATTATCCATAGCTGTGTATTCTGATGCATGCGAGAATCCGAGAATCCGTTTTTCCTAGAATTTTTCAGGAACTATCTGCAGACTGATTCTGAATTGGGAACCTAACCAGCTCGTGGTCCTAATCGATCACACTCAAGCAAAATAATCAATTGCTGTTTTTTCTGCCTCTCTATAAGTATCTTCTTCATTCAACTTCCTCTTACCTTCTTTGGACTTTATCAAGAGATAGAAGGAAATCATGTTTTAGGAAATAAATATTCCGTAGTGCGGGAAACCTTTTTGTCTGAAAAGTGTTGTGGTCCGTTTTCAAAAGAAGGCTTTTCCTCTCCCACCGGTTAGCGTTTCTTTAGAATAACCAAAAGGCATAACTTATTGTCCAAGCTTATCTTTCTCATTCCCTTCTGTTTTTCGTCTTATAAAAGGAGCTTTTCTTTAAAATCTCCATACAATCAGAGCACAGAACCCGTGATCTGAGCTAAAAATTCTGTTGAGAGATGGTTAAGCTAACGATTGTGGGAAGGGTGAAGGATGGCTTGCCTCTTGCACAAGGTCATCGGTACATCACCGACGACAATGGCATCTTTGGGTTTTACAAACAACAAGCGGAACTTGTACTCGAAGAAATTGCTAGAGGAGCCTTGGAGTCTCCCAAGATGACCATTCACGTCGACCACCATTCCTTCTAGTAATTCCTTTCCTTCTTTAATCAATAGCCACGCTATTATTCATAACTTCGATCAGATGCTTCTGAATTTTATCTACGAAGATAAAGCAGTTCTTTGTGATATTCTTAATTTTTTCAATGTCAATGTGCACCGTGAGAGTGTGGTCAATTACATGCATATGTTCTTGGTCTACCCAGGATAGAATAGGTTCAGCAGAGAATGTCAATGTCAAGCATGGGTTTGGCCCTGAATTTGTTGAGATAGATTGAAGCAATTAATTGCCGACTAGAAGAATCTGCAAAAACTAGTAGAGGCTAATGGGGTCGTTTGTTTTTTCAATGGAGAAGACAATTTTTTGATTAATTTTCATTGCATTTCTTATATGTTAGCTACTTGGTGGAGGATGGTGTTTGCTTTATTGTGTTGTGCGAATCTTCATATCCAAGAAAGCTTGCTTTCCATTATCTGCAAGATTTGCAGACGGAATTTGACAAGTTTGACAAAAGAATCCTAGACAAAATTACCAGACCATACAGCTTTGTGAAATTCGGTAAATCTTTAGAAGTTTTACATGTTCATGTTAAGAGTAATCAGCTCACAAATTTCTTTCTATTTTCTGTTAATTCTTCCACCTTAAGAGAAGAGGTAGAAAAGAATGATTGATTAGCGCTACCATGAGTCCTTTTTAACGCCGCATCAAGAGGCTAGTTCTATATGATGAAATGGGTCTTAATAACACAGATATATCCTTTCATAGAGCTCTATTTTTGGGTCACAGATAGTGTGATAGCGAACATTAGGAAGCAATACATCGACACAAGGACCCAAGCCAATCTGTCAAAGCTTAAAGCGAACCGTAAAAGGACGACAGCATAGTTACAACGCATATTTCAGAGATTGCCAGAAGAAGAGCGAGAAATTTAGGTGAAAGTCCTCTCGTTGTCGAATCTGATTTTGCTTTATTGCCTGAACATACAATTACAAAATGGAAATGACCGGACATATTCCCTTATGTCCAGAAATTCCAGAAAGCACGACTGCGATGAATGCGCCGGTTTCGCCTCTTTGGGGTTCCTCACGTATGGAGGTAAGAGAAATGCTGAACTGCAAAGTCCTTCAATCCATTTAGACAGGTTTGGATCGCAGTTTATACGTAATAAATATTGTTCAAGTCTCAGATAGATTAAATAGCTATATGATCTAGTCACGAGTTCGCAAGGATTTGTGATTGTATAACTTGCGCAGATAATCTTTCCTTCCCCACTTTGATCTGGCAAGGTCTTCAGTTAACAATGACAGTCTGAACTTGTTTTGCCGTAGGTGATAGCGATGAAATGGACGCCTATCGCCCTCATCGTCTCGGTCGCTGCTTTTCTATTATGGGCAAGGGTGAACATTGCAGAGAGTTACGTTGTTTGAAGTTTAGAATCTCAGTCGATGCAGTCAGAAAGTTCAGCTCGTGATGCCAGAAAAATCAGCTGTGATGCTGATTAGTAGTTAATATCCCCATGGAAAAGAATGAAAGATGATGGCCACTCCTCTTAATTGCTGATCTAATCTTTGAGTTTGCTTGCTTCTCACTCGACCCTGTATTATCACAATGAGTCTCAAACGTTAGGCCCACTACATATTTAGACACATATGTACACGTTGTAAACAGATGTATTGATACATGCAAAATTCCTCATCAAAGGGGATAAAATGAAATGTTGGGGACATCTTGACTACTATTGAATACATGGAGCATTTTCATAGTATATAGGGCTAATTCCTTTACAAAAACCTAACTTTAGGTACAACCCAATTCTGCTCGATTTTTTTTTTTTTTGGTCTAAAACAAATTTCCAACTTTCATTCGAGCCCCTAATCTATCCATGCATCCAAAATTCATCATTATTTAAAATTAAAAATAAAAATCAGCATCAGGCCGGTTAGAGGTTTACTATCAAAACTTTTACCTTCGTGTGAAACAACAACAGCCTGCTCCCCCTGATGTCTCTGTAGAGAAACCTGGCCGAAGAAAAGAGGAGAGATGGGTTCAAGTTAAGGGCCGATCTTGGCAAGTTCAATGGGCTTTGAAATAGCCCTACCTTTTGGTCAAAGTAACCAAGTTACGATGGTTTTAGGGCCTGGATCATCTACTTTTAGCTTTCTGGCCTTCGGCCATGAATCTCCAACGCTAAATATTTTAATCACAGCAATCTTGTGATCTCAGAACAATCGTGCTCCATGCTCTTCTCCATTTCACATGGACACAAGACTTTTCTCAGCCCTTTGTTTTTCCCTTTGTGACATAAAGGTTTCACATGCACGCGGGAGTTTATGTCACAAAGATCATCCAAAGATAGCAATAAATAATGCGAGTAGACGACCATTAAGAGAGTCAAAGACTCAACGTACGCACTTTTACCATCTACAAAATAATTACAAAAGCCCTTGATTTGTTAGGTGACAACGTCAGGTCATATTACATAGATAATCAGTGGATTCAACGGAATTAGGTGGTGGGCTATGGTGCGTCTGAATCTACGTTTTAATTACAGTTTTCTAAAACTAGCGAAGTTGGTGAATAGCTCATCCCTGTCATTGTGTGTACATAAAAAGTCATGGCAGAAAGTCCTTGATTAGCCGTAGAAAAAACTCGGTCAAATGTAAAAGCTATGGACCAAGAGAGTCTCCGCACGCGGAGAGACACACTCGACGTAACAGGATATTTTGGTAAGCAAATAAAAATTACATTCATAAAATCAAACTAGTATGAATCTCAAGTTATAGAAAAACAAATGAACTGATAAGAGTAGTATAACAAATTTATTGGGTAAGGAGAAATCAACGATCAACATAATCCAATTAGCAAACTTGTAATAGAGTTGACAAGTTAGAAACGTCATGTTGCACTAGCTATCTCATGCTAGAGTAAAACGAGATGCTCTCGCCACTAAGAATATCCAAGTATGTTTTAAATTTTGGACTTGAGTGATCGAGCTCACAAGGATACATGTATGTCGATAGCGCTTAAAGGGATCAGAGCGTGTGTGATGGGAGAAGAGGGCTATGGTTAGACCAGTGCGTCGGAGCGGTCATCGTCCACGGAAGAGCAAGAAGTCGGTGCCCATCCGGAGGAGGCGAGGACAGCAAGGCAGTCAAAAACGGGCAGTCGTGCAAAGGACGGGAGGCTGGGAAAACACGAGCACTTGTGGAACAAATACCTTGGACTTTTGCGTAAAAGGTTCTTTCTCTCTCTCATGCCTTTCCACCCATTAAAAAAACCTGCGTCTGACGCGTTGTTCACGAGACTTTCCAAGAGAGACTAATAACAAGCTAGCAGTTGCTGGCGAAGGCCTAGAGAGAGAGAGAGAGAGAGCAGAAAAAAGCCCTCTCGACGGATTGGTTGTCTCCTCCCGAAATCTATGTTGGATTTTAATTTCTGACATTCACTAACGTATTTTGAATTAATGAAATTTCCAATATTTCCGACCAAAAAAACAAAGAAAAACTCTCTTTAGAGCTGATTTTGCAATCATACGTGTTATTAAAAATCTAATGTTAGGAATAGGAAAGATTCTTATGCTTCATTTCGAAAAATCAAAAGATTTCTCCCATGAGGTCAATTTTTAAAAGAGATGGCGAATCTAAAAGAAAAACTGATGATTATGAAAAAATAAGGATCACCTTGGTTTTATTGATAATTTTCCAATTTTTTTATCAGTTTGCAAGTAATTAACTTTTCTTATCTTGTTACCAAATGCTTTGAACTTACCAACTCTAATGTGAATTCACTGATCTTTATTTGAGTAACTTTAAAAAAATTCCAATAAAATTATCCATCTCTTTAGATTATCGATCTCATTTGAGTTAATTACTAATGTCTATTAATCATTTTTCAACTTATCAACTTTTGGAAATCGAGAGTTAGTAATCCCACTAGTTGCTGACTCAAGCAAAGATATTTTTGTGAGTCACTCTAATTCAAGTTGGTAATTTTTTTTTTAAAAATAAATAAAAAGCAAACAATAAGAAATTGTGAACAATAAGAAAAGTTGGCAAATTAATTAAAAAATATAAATGAACATCAGTAAGTAACTCAAATATAATAGTTGGTAACCCAATACTAAATAGTAATTTAAGTTGAGAAAAGTTGGTGAATCAAGCTAATTAAAGTTGTAATATATATCTAAAAAGAGTTACAAAAGTTAAAGGGGTTATAACCAAGACAAATAAAAATTAGTAACCCTATAGAAAAATTGGTAGATTATAAAAACAAGAAAAACTAAACATCGGTAAGTAACTCAAATTAAACTTTGGTAGACCAAAGCTGGTTGTAACTTGATCTGAATAAAAGTTGGTAATAACATTCTTATTGAGGTTGGTCATTTCAGGTAACAATTAGTAAATTCAAACCGTTAGTGAATTATGTAGATAGTAAATAAATAAGTTAGCATAAAAATTGGTGGCTTGCAAACAATCAAAAGACTCGACACTTTCATTAAAATATAAGTTACCAACAAGTTATTGAACAAAAAAGGTTAGCACCAACACGTTATTGAACTTTACTTGCACAGAGTGAAAATCCGTATTTTTTACACTGACCTATAGAATCCTGCTGAGGACGACCATGCGAATAACATTTTATTGTAGTTTAATTGTCCAACTACTACCAAGGCTCGTAAGAAAGGTCAAAAGCTTGAATAGGTGTAAAAAAGAAATCAAAATGCATGCGTGAGCGAAAAAATTGTAAAAATTCTTTAATTTGTTCTTGAGGTTCACATTCCTGGTGTTACTTAGGGGAACAAGAAGTCCCCCGTCAGATAATATATATGACATATGTAGCATTAATCTATGTTTAGTTAAATAATACATGCCTAAGATTTTTATAAGACCGGGTCTCAATATGTCCAGGAGAGTTCCAACTTGATCTCTCTCTTTGAATTTTGGGAATGAGCAAGTGAAAAAGGAGTTTGTTAACCGACATCTGACTTTTCAATACTGTCTACAGTATTAGATGCTTCATTTTTTTTTAACTGCCCTGGTTTATTAAAAGGATTTCAGATAAAAGTCTTCTCTTCTAAGTCTTCTCTTCTAACTTTGAGGTACTTTTTACTCACCGACGCCAATTTCACGAGAAACTCCCCATCGTTTTGGCACTTTTTAGGGTTTTTGCTTCCTTTTTGGGTATGCCATGCGCTTGCATTGACGAAAACACACACACAAAAAACGAAGGTACGACTACGCACGTACAATTTATTCTTCGTCCATAATTTGCACGCTCCATGTAAATACAAATACCGACCCCCCGCCCTCATATGTACATCATATTTACATCACTGCCCATGTCGAACTGACTACAGATATCATCCCCAGAGAAATAATCCAAGTAAAACCCACCTCCCGAAACCTGATCCATCTCCGACTTCAACCGCGAACTGTACATGTCGCTCACGCTGGCACTAGCGGACCCCTTACTTAGCTCATTCCCAACATACTCACCGCCATTAGAATTCCCAAAATCGCTTGTGCACCAATCATGCACAAGAGAGTCCTGAATATTTGAGCGATAATCGAAAGCATCGCCATAGGTCGGAACGTTGTACCCTTGATCAGCTTGATTCAGCCACTCGGCGAAGAAAATATTGGGCAAGCAGCTGCGTGGACCCCATTCGGAAAGTCCAATGACATCTTTTCCTTTTGTTCCTGTGACGGTGCATGAACTGATGCGTTTTGGTTAGTGGGGATTTGATCTGGTGAAGGCGAAGATTCCACATTGTCCGAATTGGTACATTGACTCTGGGCATTATGGCGGGCTTCTGATGATGACGATGATTCAGTCTTATTTGCCACCTTCTTCTTAAGATAAGAATGCCAGTGATTCTTTATCTCATTATCGGTCCTTCCTGGCAAATGCTTTGCTATTTGAGACCACCTAACCCACAAAAAAAAAACAATCATATCCCTTCATCACTGTTCACTCACTCCTCCAAATAAAAATTAGGCACTTGCTGAAAGCTTGATTAATATCTTGGTGATTGTTATACACAGGTTAAATTTTCAAGCTCTCATAAACTATTTAGGGCATTAAGCTGCTGCGCTTACTTATTGCCTATCAAGCGATGAAGGGACAAAATAATCTCCTCTTCTTCCAGGGTGAACATGCCTCTCTTTAGGCCAGGCCTCAAGTAATTGATCCACCTTAATCTGCAGCTCTTGCCATTCCTCTGCAAGCCTGCACATTCAAGTATATAATCAGAACCATATATATACAGCTTGCATGCATAGGTCAACCCTAAAAGGAGTGATTAAAATGACAAATCTAGTTGATCTAGTCGTTTTTTCGGAAAAAAAAAAAAAAAACACTCTTTTCCTTGAACAATGTATACTCCATATAGCTAACTAGATATGGCTAGTGAAGGACTTTCCAAATTATTTATAAGGCAATGCAATGATATTACAAGCTTTGTCGAACTTGCCTATTCATACATTGGACACTAGAATTTCATGTTTATACATTATATGATAAAGAAGTATATCACAAAAACTTACCGGTGTTAATGGGGACAGAGCTCCAGTAACCATGGCCATGGTTCAGGATATAGTTCCTGAGCCTCTGGTCTTCTTCAGGTGACCACAAGCCCTTCCTGTGCTTGGGCTTTGGCCTTTCTGATGACTTCAATGCCATAGCGTTATGCTCTCACGAAGATAGTTTTGAGAGTCAATGGGACTCTCAGAGATTGACAAAAACTTTGAGAGAGAGAGAGAGAGAGAGAGAGAGAGAGAGAGAGAGAGAGGAGAGGGAGGAGAGATGAGTTTCCGCAGTGTTCCTTTGGAATCGGACGGGCAGTGCGTGCAGAGACCGAACATAAGGGCGAGTGATATTTAAAGCAAAGGGGTAGTTGCAAGTCCCCTCTTAATAAAACGAAAAAGCCCATACAATAATGGGCTTCCCTTCTGTGTTTGGAAATTAAAATGCATTGCCTTTCAACATCTATCGTCCAACAAAATGTCAATGTTAACTCTATACTTCTCTGACCTTGGTGATCATGACTGCGACCGTAAGGCTTTACTTTCACTACTATCTTTCGTGTACTTTAAGCTCGTGTTCTCACTGTTCAATACTACATGGGTTTACACTTAAAAGATTTAGTGAACAATTGCTTGAAATACTGTATGAATAAGTCAAGTAAGGTTAGTTTGCAACTAAATATGTCAAAATGGGTCATAAACCAATTTTTAACCCATATTTGATGGGCTAATCATTATATGATTTAACTAAATTCAATAAATATGTTACAAATTTTTTTTTTAATGACAAAGCCCCAATATATATATATGGGTGTTAAATGAGTTCACACTTTATTCAACCCATTTTTGTGCCTCTCTTTCCCTAGGAAAAGTGTCAAAAAGTTCTAAGTTTATTATATTGATGCCAATTTAATCATAAATAATTTATTGGTGCCAATTTAGTCTTAAACATTTTGAACTAATGCCAATTCAATCATTTCCGCTAATTTTGGCCAAATGTTACTGAAGTGGACATCCGCCAACCCACATGGCACGACCAACACTAACATAGACAACTTTTAATAATATTTTTTTATATTTTATTTCCTTTTTCTCTTCCCTTTTTTTCCTTGCCTTACTTCTTTTTCCAACTAGACCTCAGTGAGTGGGCAAAGGCAAGGGCTAGCAAGGTTGAGACCTCGCCAAAGGCTGTGAGGCGGCCTCACACTAGGTTGGCAAGGGTCGAGCCTCATCGACCATGGTTGAGGCACAACCCTTGCCCCGGCCTAGTGCACGACCTCTCACCAGGGCTCTAGCCTTGCCGGTTGCCGCAAGGTCCAAGTTGACCTCGTTAGCCCTCACCTCTAGTTGATCATTGAAAGCAACTAGCTAAAGGAAGGGAAAATGAAAAAAAAAAAAAAAAAGAGAAAAGAAAAGGAAAAGGAAAAGAATAAAAATAAAAATTTGAAAAATATTAAAATATTATGAAAAGTTTTCACATCAATGCTAACTATACCATATAAGTCACCGGCGTTCATGTCAACAATATCCGATCAAAATTAGCCGGAATGACTAAATTGACATTAAATTAGAAGATTCAAGACTAAATCGGCACCATATCAAAAGGGTTTAAGACTAAATTGGCCTAAATTGGTATAAATGCAATCGATTTAAAACTTTTCTAACACTTTTCCTCATTTTTGTTTCCCTCTATGAGAAAATAATGGACTATTCGGACTATCCCAAGTTCAGAGAAATCCTAAGAGGCCCACAAGATGATTTCAACTTCTCCCTTATTAAAAAATCAAAATGGATTCTTTATTTCCCCTTATTTTCTTTTTTTATTTTATTAACCCTATAAGTTTCATCCATCTATTATTGGAGTATATCTTTCTTGGTTACATTTGTCATTATTATATTTACGTAATATTCTAATCATAGTTCTTGTCATTACAACCCATGGTCAATAAAAATTATCATCTTTGATATCGCATTCAATTTAACTATAATTTCAATTCCTTTGTATTATTTGTTGCTGTAATTTTATAAATTCACTTTTAAATACTAATAATTTCCTATTATTCTTCATCGTGAATCAGTACAAAATTAAAAATTCTATTTAATATCAAAAGCCATTTTTAGTATCTTATAGTCGAAATAACAAACTTATCCAAATAACATAACTTAAAGTGGGTTAATTAGGTGGATATGTTTTTTTTTCATAAGTTGGATTAAATGGTCCAATTAGGGTCGGCCATTTTCAACCCAACTCATTCTGAATTTACCTGCATATTTGAGGGCCCTATGTGCAACTACCTTAAAGAATATTTAAGATTTACCGAGAAAAAAGGTTCCTAAAATTGTGTGGGATTCTGTTTGTGTACTTGAATATGGAAGCTATGTCTAGGCGAGGTTGAGGCTACTAAAGAAAATAGAATAGCATACATGCTTGCCGCGGGAATAGTTCTTATTTCAATCTAAGCGCATGATCAAATTTATAATTACTAACGACATTGTGACAATAACAGATTATTTCTTATGATTTCGAGGATGAACAAAGGCTCATCGTCCCCCATGGTGAAACAATGTGCAGAGATAGAACAATAAAATAAACTATGGAGTTGATTTCTATTTGATGATGTGTGTAACATGAAACACTCGAGCGCAGTTTAATTTAATATATTCATGTTGATCACAGCTCGAAATTAATCTTCATTGATGTAAAATCCGACGCACAATTTTAAATTGCAAGGAAACCCGGCCATATTAGGGAACCTCCTAATTGAGCTCTCGCTAATAGAACCATGGGCGATGCAAAAAAAAAGGGAAATCAGTTTCTCGCAAGACTTCTTTTCCAAGACTTCTTTTCCTTATCGAAGTCGAAGTCTTATGTTGACGTCAAAGAAGGGCTAGTATGTTTTTGCATATTAATATGTTGTTGAGTTTGGTCGTAACAATTTAAAAGAGAAAGCTTATGAGTTGGGAAAATATCAACTACAAAGTAAATGAAATAGCTCCTAGAAGGTGAGCACGGCATGGGTACTAGCAGATAGGTCTACTCGTGGAGGATAACGTTAGAAGATATTTCCAAAATGACAATATTGTCCTTCTCATATAAAAGCTCTTGGAAACTTGTCACAAAAATTGGATTTGAAGTTCACATCGTCATTGTAAGACTAACATCATCCGCCCTGCAGTACAAGGAAAAAATGTGGTTATACTTAAACTTTTTCTCTATAATTCAATTTATGATGCCATATAAGTAAGAAAGTGGAAAAATTATCAAAAAAACATAAACCTATTATACTTGTGCCTATATCAATCATAAACATTTCAATTTGGTCAATTTAGTCTTGAACCTTTTGGCAATTCACCAATTTAGTTTTAAATATTTCAATTGTACTAATTTAGTCACAAACATTTTCACAATTTGTCAATTTAGTTATTTATGTCAAAATATACTCACATGGCAATCTAGTCAATGCCAGCAATCTTGCGTAGCACATTTAGCACTGACATAGACAATTTTTAATTTTTTTAATTTTTATTATTTTTCTTCTTCTTCTTTTCTTTTCCTCTTCTTTTTTTTTTCACCCTCACTAGGCGACCTTAACTTGGTTTGGGCGAGGGCATCACAACCCTCACTAGCAAATAGGCAAAGGTCATAGCCCTCCCCAAGATTTGATTGCAGGGGCCCTCATTGGCCAAAGGTTGAGAGGAAAAGAGGAAAAGAAAAGAAGAAGAGAATTAAAAAAATCAGAAAATCTTTTTAAAAATTGTAAAAATTATCCTTATCAAGCACTGGTCATACCGTGTAGGACAAACAACACTAATTAGATCGCCAAATCAGCATTTTTCGATTAAAATTGGCTAAAAGGATTAAATTGGTAAATCATCAAAAGATTTGAGACTAAATTGGCATAATCAAAAGATTTATGATTAAATTAGCAAATCGTCAAAATATTTACACTGAAATTGGCCAAATTAAAAGGTTAATAATTGAATGAGCACAAGTGTAATAAATTTAAGATTTTTTTATAACTTCCCAATAAAGCGTTAGTACACACCACATGTAAGAAAAGGGCATCTCTTGACCATATTTAAAATAAATTCTATTACGTTTTCACAGAATGAATATACGCAGTACGAGAATTCAAAGATGACCAGATTGAGAATATGATGTTGTTAGACCTTAAGAAAGCTTGGTCTGAGTTACTATCAGTTGGTTTAACTTAATTATCAATTTAGTCCTAAATTTTGTATGTGGATTTCAATTAAGTCCTAAACTTTCTAGTTTTATTAATATAGTTTTAAATCTTTGCATGAAATATCAACTTTACTAATGAGACTAGAAAGTGTCATAAGAAGTTTTTATGTAATTTTTCGATATAATTATTTTTGTCCACTACAGATGCCATCTGTAAAATGAGCGCTACATGATATGTCTTCACTTGTGCACCTAACATCGGTAGTTTTTCTAGAAAGATTCCTCATCGGGGATTGTCAAATGATTTACTGTTCCAACTCCAATCGAAAGTCTCACGGCTTTGATTAAGTTGAGTGTTCACCCAATGAGCGGCCCTATTGACACCCATATCTACTAATCGTAACAGCTGGAGAAGAAATTATTGACTCAGTTAGGAGAGTTGGCAAAATCCAACCTTCACCCAAAAGAGAAGCAACGACCTTTTATTGCCTAAAAATTCATCTCGTTTTCCACGAAGTGAATGGAGATGTAAAAGCGTAACCTAAATTTGTCCGATTTTCTCTTCTCTATGATTGATTGCTTAGACACTGAAATGTATGTTTTTCAGTTGGGTTTTCCTTTGCTCCCCTATAATTTATTCATGACAACAAACTGCAAGAGAACATCCCCAACATCTATGTAAAGTCATAAACAGCAGACCCAGTCAAACTAATTTTAAACAAGATGCAATTCATACTCACCAAATCGACATGTCGAGTTGGGTTCCAATGGGAATGAAAAGAAAAAGATGTGGGAATTCCAGAGATTTGCGGACAAAATATACCGTTGTGCATCATGTGTTCTTCTCGCGAATAGTAGAAAACTTTGCTTGGGATTCAAACAATATTTTTTAATAGCATATCATATGCTGAGCGTGATTAGAAAAAGGATCGACACGATTCTACGGTTAGTACTAACTATCGTCGATTTGTCAATCATTGAGAGAGTAAACCCTTTGGACACGCTAACCCAATAAAACCGAGCATGTTTTCCACACTACTTAGGATGAACTGTTTAAAATCCTCCTCGTTGTCAAATAAGAATTAGCTAAACCCTTGGATGGAAATCTATATTGTAATAATTAAAATAAAATAAAAAAATCTGCAAGGTTAGCTAGTGAGTATTATTCAAATAAACAAAGTAGGGGAATCCTGCTACAAATGCCAGAAAGGATTACAGCAGAAACTCAAGAAATACGGCAATTCAAGTCTCGAGTCTCCAGTTGCTACAGATATGCCTACTCTGGGTTTGAACTATAGAATGATTGGTTTGGATCCTACCAAGCCAATACAAAACATCAAATTTAACTTTGGACATAATATCAACACTGGCAACAAGAAAACTATCGTCATGAAGCCTTCTATTCCTATCATATCATAAGTTAACAGCACACCATGCAATGTCGCAAGCAGCGTTAGGTATAGCTTTCACCTTCCAAGTAGCACAAATGTCACTGCAACTCATCACTCCAACTCTGCCTAATTCTTTGAACACCACAGCAACTATAAAGAGCTCCAGACTTCACAAGAAGAAGCACATTCAGAAAACAAATCATCCCTAGATTCAGGAAAGAACCCCAGAAAGGAATTCATCATTCAACGAAGGATTCCAGTTGTTCAATCTATCTCTAGTAGGCAGCTTATTCAAAATAATTTGCCAGCTTTATAAAACTGTGTTTTGGTACGTTTGAAGGCAACAAAACTAGCTTTTGAAACTGCTCAACATTAGTATGAATTCCACAGAATGCTGATTGAATTAGAAGTAGGTTCTCAGACCTAGCAGTAGGGATAAACACATCGCAGACTTTTGCAGTATCGCAGACGACCCTTCGAGTAAACAGATCGAGCAAAAAGGAAGTTAGCTTTCCATCATAAATAACATGCTTAATCAAGGATTTGTATTCAGTTCTCAGCTTAAGGAGCTTCATCCACATATAGGAAGAAGTACTGAAGTAGCAAGCATACATGAAAGCACTTTGTAAGAAGAATTTAAATGCACACGGCTAGGTAAAAGTGCTGTTTTCAGAGACCATCCTCACAATGCAACGACCAGGATAGACCTCACATTTTATGTACACAACATGATTTTCTCCATCTACTTTTGTACGTAACTTAACTTGATTCTCTCGCATCTAACATGAGTCGCTTTATTACACGGTTCGTAGAACTTACAAAGATATGCATAATAAGTATGACGCTTTATATACTATACAGCCCAAGTATCGTTTTGGTATCAAAAGGAAAAATCTCAGCTGACCGTCCTCCGTCACTTGAAGGAGGAACGGTCAGCTAGTGACCACACATTTCTCCTTTACTTTATTTTTATTTTTATTTTTATCTTTTCCAAAAAAATATTAATGAGAATCCTATTAATAAAAAACTACAAGTAAAAAATAAGTGATCAAAGTTCCAAAAGAATTTCTTATGTTTGTGCACATAAGACTCAAGGCCATCCTCAAAAAACCCTCCCTAATTCCAACACAATCCAAACATTGTTAATTACAAGTAAAAAATATTATCACCTACTAAAAAGAAATAAAGAAAATATCATTCTATAGATCTATTTAATTTAAAAGATGAAAAAACACCGGAGATGTTGGCTTCCTCAACCGATTTCAATTTTAACCTATTTTTCTTTTTTTTCCGAGATTTGTATAATTCTTTATTGCATGTTCAAATTGAGAAACAAATCAAAGTAATAATATTCATACAATAAGAAACAAATCCTACAATACTATTCAAATAATAAGAAATATATGAAGAATATAGTTGCAACTTTTAAAATAGTGGATATTATTCTATGCCCAAAAAAAAAAAAAAGATTATGTAAATATTGTTCCCAAATAATAAAAAAAAAATCTTAATAACTCAACAAATGGGAATGTAATTATCTCTTTTTCTTTTCTTTTTGCAAAATGTATAATTACCTTGTATGTTTTGAACTTCAATTGTTGTACAGTTTTGTAGTTGAATAAGTCATAACTGGGGAGAAAGGTTCATTAATCTTTACTTTTCTTACTGCAATAAAGTAAGGGGTATTCATTATTGTTGAATTTTAGTTTGTATCTATATATTTTAGACATATAATTCTTAATTTTGTTTTCTTGACATCTTATTCAGATGGATGGAGTTCGTATTGAAAGCAACTTCACCAAAGAAAATAATAGTGGTGATAAAGACAAGATTAACAATGCAACCGAAGATGCTAACCATGAAAATGTCATGATACCATCGAACATGAAAATCAAACCTTGCAACCGAATATTTTTACTTCTAATTAACGATGTTTGGGTTATGTTGGAATTTTGGACGGTTTTTCGAGGATGGTCTTGAGTCTTATGTGCACAAATATAAGTAATAATCACTTTAATCACTTGTTTTATGCTTGTAATTTTTTATTGGTAGGATTCTCATCAATATTTTTTTGGAAAAGATTAAAAAAAGTAAAGGAGGAAACCGGTTGACCTTGGGAATGTGTGGCTATTAGCTGACCGTCCCTCCGTCACTTGACTGAGGGACAGTCAGCTAAGCCCTCCCATATCAAAACCCATGCTCATCATCGTTAATTTGGACAGTTATAAAATTTCTAAAGCCGTACATAAATATTCATATCAATATTGGTGGAAATGACAACTGTAGCCAAAATGCTACAAAGCCTAGCCTATGTAGCAAAAATAATAAACCCATATAAAAATTTTCTAACAAATTAAAAATAAGTGTCCGCTTGGCAAACCTTGTGGAAGAAGTCTATCCATTTAGATAATAACCAAAGAATGATTTTAAGGTCAGCAAAAGATCTTAATTGTCTTTGAAGATTTAAATATATAAGAAAAGGCAATACTCAAGAAATATTGTTGTCAGCCAGCATACTTTAAGTTTATTAAGGCTACGAGGCATAGGTTATTGGGCGGTTCATATAATAAGGAGAATGTGGGTTTAATATAAAGCTCAATCTTTTCCTAGGTTATGAGCGTTTCCTGAAAAGCTGTCGTTCTCTGTCCTTTTCTTCCTACCTACTCATTCTCAAATTTATCTGCAATTTGTCATCTTACCTTAACAATATCATAACGATGGTGGTGGTGACGGTGTTTTCGATTTTTATAATTTGGCGATTACATCTTTTGAAGTACTTTAAAATGGTTGCTGTGCTGTCGGTATTTGGTGATGGCATTTTCAATCGAAATTTAATCATGGTCACCACAATTTGCAGACTAAAAAAGATGGCAGTTAACCTCCATATGACTTGTATGATTCATTCAATAGTGGCCTCAAAAAAAGAGGGAAATTTTTGGGTGGTTGTTTTTCCATATGAATACGAGGACAAAAGGAAAAGACCGAATCACACTTTAGAGATGGATTTTTTAAAAAATGGTGAATTTAACCAAAAGAAAAAAAAAACGCTGGTCTACAACTCAAATGGGAGTTGCTAACCAAAGTTAATTGATAACTTAATGGGGAATATCTGATATATCACATAAATAAAAGTTGGTATTTTCATATAATTGTTGTTAAATTTAAGCCTCACTAATAAAGGTAAATGAAAGTTGGCAGTAGATAAGAGAAGGTTACTTTTGGTCAATAATAAGAAAATTAGTACCGTATGAAAAACAATTAAACAGTGACAACTAACTCAAATAAGAGTTGCTAATGCATATTGTTGGCATTTTGATGGAGAAAGTCAGTAATCACTCATATTAAGGTTGAAAAGTGTTATAAAGTTTCGCAAGCAACGCCTATAAAAGTGGCAACTCAATAGAAAAGTCCGTGGATTAAGACCTAAGCGAGAATTGGCAATCCAAAAATAGTTAGTAACAAAATTGGAAAAAAGTTGGTAACTTGCTCTAATAAAGGTTAGTAATTTGATATGATCATTGGTAAATTTAAGCCATTGTTTAAAAAAAGAAAAAAGAGAAAACATTCTTGTCAAGGATAAGAGTTCTTTTTTCCCCTTTTTGTCAAAAATAATAGAAGTTAATAATTGGAACATCAGTATCTAACTCAAATAAGAGTTTGTACTACAAAATCAATCGGTAGCTTAATCAGAGAAAAATTTGTAGCTATCCAAGTTGCAGGGAGTTGCCTCTTGAGTTAGGGCTATCCCGCCTACCTAGTAACTTAGGTGGGCTAACAAGATTGTGTTCCATATTTTAACGTGTCAATGTCTATATGCCTGAACCCCTCTCCCCGCAAAACCCAAAATTCCCTTTCAATATATTTTTTTCCAAGAGAGGGAATACATGATGTGACATTACGGAGTTTCCCACCCCAAAGCAAATCTCCCATATGTTTCTTCTTTCTTCAGCCTTTAAGGATCTGTTCAAGTCCAAACTTATTAACAAACGATGAAGATCAAAGTCAGTAAATCAACAGAAAAGCTGGTCAACTTATAAGAAATAAAAATATATGTTAAAAACTTGATAAATGAAAACTAATTGGTAACCAAATGGAAGAATTACTGGTTAATCACACAAATAAAGGTTGAAAGATTCATATACAAGTTTTAAAAAGGGACGCATAATTTAGGAAAAAAAATTACTGACCCGGAAACAAATTCGCTCTTTTGAAACGAAACAGTAGAATCAACCATCAAACGAACATTATTGGTTAGTCATAACGCAGATAGTGATAGAGCAAGCAAAATGGATGGCATTCATCTTTCAGATGCCTGTACAGTATTATAATAGTTGTATCAAGAATTACCTTTGCATTGTAATACTCTCGTGCTGGACCACTCATAGGAGAAGATTGTCTAGAATTCCCTCTGATCGCTCCTTTTTTTTTCTTCTTAATTTGTGGAAATTTGTCATTGGATTCGACATGCCATTGGTTTAAGAAAATTGAGAGTATTGAACTGAGATTGAGACTGACAAAAAAATATATTGAAATTTTTTTTAGAAGTGTAAGATATGAGATGTGAACTGTCTGGCCATACAAGTAGGGCCATGTATCGGATACTCTTATCGGATAGATTTTACTCTAATTAAAAATCCATTTCTCAGTTTTATTATAGAACAAAAGTTTCAGCATACGTAAGAGTACTTTGAATAATTATAATTTGACTAAAGTTAAGAACAAGTTGTGACTAAGCGAATTCGCCGACGCGCTTACGCAATGTGCCATGAGGGTCTTTGTCCTGTTATATAATGAGAACAGTTAATCACTGAGAAAATGATGACGTGTCTCTAATAGTTTCAATGAATGATGAAGGATTAGGCCATGCTTGCCTCTTAATTAAAGTAATTGTCGAGCTGGTCTGGCCTGAAGATAACCAACAGCTGGGTAGTTGTATTCCCAGGTCACAAAACCATGCCCAGATGGGACTGGAAAAAACAAATGTTAATTCATCTTATCCAGTACTAAGATGAAATGGGTATCATTCCCTTGTAAGCCAACGTTGCTTTGAGGCTGATTAATTAAAGTACTGGATTAGAATCATTTCTTTGTCAATGCTTGATCAAGGGAAAAAAGCTTTGAAGGTTTAGCCAGAGCTATACGGATATGCTCTCTTATGTATAAATTGAGCGAAAACTGGAGGAACTGTAGATTACAACATTAAACTGAAAAATAAATACATAGAAAGATTAAAAAAGATTAAAGGGTTATCTATTTCGAAAGTTCATGCATAATTTATGAGATAATACCATGAACATAGGTCATGTGATACATAGATTGTGTTTTCCTACATTTATGTGAGCGGAAACTTTCTCAAACCACCGTTGATATAGACTTAATTAGAGACAAATATAAATGGATTCTCATATTTGTTGTGAGATTTTGGTAAGACCATTACTAACTATTCTAAAAGTATAAATTTAACACTCCCCCTCATATTTAGTCTGATCTTTTGTCCAATACTAAGTGAGAAAATTTAATTGAAGAGACAAATGAAATCTAGAAAAATTCGAACTTAAGACCGCAAACTGTGATACTATATAAGAATTTGGTGAAACCATTATCAATTTTTCCTAAAAAACTTAAGTTTTTAAATATTCATGTGATTTAATATTCTAACATTTGTGACCACTAATAAAAAGAAACCAATTAGGAATAAAAGAAAACATCGCGATCATTTATCTCAAAAGGTTAGGTTACCAAGAGTTAGTTAAATGCTTGACCGGTCAAAGACAATGCACAGGTGATTGGATGATACTTGTGCAGAACTTATTTCCGCCTCCTACAGTGTCAAAGCATATTTACGGATATTAAATAATTCTTTATTAGAGATTATTATTGGAGATATTATTATATATTAGGGACATTATTTCATATTTGGCTATTTCTTAAGATAGCTAATTTCTTATTAGATTAGATTAATTCATTTCCTACACATATTAATTGAGTAAAAGTACCCTTGATTCTACCTTAAAAGTATTGATTGACCCTTTCTCCCTCTCTTCCGAAAGCCCTATAATATTTCACATGTGGGAAGTGGAGACTTTAAAATTAGAATAAGCTAGAAGATAGCTAGAAACTAGGGGCGTGATTAGACTAAATTATGTAACAAAGACCACGGCTTATATTCTTGAGGTCACTTTTCTGTTCTTTAAATCTTCATACAATCAGCAAATCTTTAAACGATCCACCATCGTTGGATATTAAATTCGTAGGATTTATCGTAATCAGTGAATCCTCTGGGACTTACTTTCACTAGCCTAACAATGACGACTCTAGCTAGCAAGAGAAGCTTCGGAACTCAATTGTCAACTACCAGATTCTACACCAACTAACCATCATTATCAAATTGATAACGTCTAAGTCGTGTCCCAAAAATATTCTGCCAGACAAGACAACGTCCACAAATAAATTGACTTGAAGCGCTTCTGTCGATATTGTTTTATAATACGTGCATGTGCATTGTAGTTTGGTACTGCCGTGCGCGTCAGCTTTTCGTGGTAGATACGTGAATTAAATGGAGAAATTATCAAAAAGAGTCTTAAATTTATTATAATTACTCCATTTCAGTCTCTTTTTTTTTTTATTAATTCAATCATAAATCTTTCACATTTGTGTCAGTTCAATCTATTAAACCAATTTTGGTTAGGCGATGCTAACGTAATGATTTTACTAGCGCTGACATGGCATCTTTAAAACAATTTTGTGTTCTTTTTTATTTTATTTTTTCCCTTCCCCTACCCTTAGTGTCAATGAGAGAAGGGGAAGGGAGAAAAAAAATTATAAAAAAAAGAAAAAATTATAAAAAAAAAAAAAAAAAAGATCTAAAATATTAAAATATTATTTTAAAGATGTCACATCAATGTTAGGGGTCATGTTAGTACCAGCTAACTAAAATTAGTCGGATGGACGAAAGTGAAAAAGTTTATAACTGAATTAGCAAAAAAATGTTCATGGCTAGATAAGTACAATTATAATAAGTTTAAAAAAAAATTTTGTAATTCTCCCGGTATTAAAACCCTCATGTGATGAATAGTTAGTATAGACAAGAGGCTCATCCGATGTGCCAGTCGTATCACATCATATCATCACATCATATCATAATATAGTAGTAAATCGATGGCAACTCCATAATTATTAACAAGAGTCGCTTTTAACATGAGTACAGTCTTCGCTTTATTCATCCTCAGGAAGAACTAATACCCATATAAGAACAAACCAGATGCTCCCAAAAGTTCCTTCTATGCACAATTCTCAAAGAATAAATCATCCCAATGGATAGGGATAACAAAAAATTTCCGTCCATAATTACTTGCAGTCTCGGAAGTGCATAGACAATAAGGGGACATTCAAAAAAAATTCAAAAGAAAAAAAGGTGAAGCTCTCTTTCTTCTGCAGCAGAAAAATTCCAAGGTGCAATTTCGCGAAATTGATAAGTGCACAGTTGTTAACCGGTGGATCATGCTCAAATTTTATGAAAAGTACGGCAAGACATTGGTCTTGAGTTTTTATGGTGGGATTGAAAGTACGCTTTTGCTGCAGAAAATTGAACTGTTCATCCTGTCAAATCAGAACAGGAGGGCTCAACGTGAGGTTACCTGTTTGTTCTAGGTCGGAATGCCCGGTCTGACGATGACGGTACGCGTTTGTTCTAGGTTGGAATGCGTTGAAATTTGGAGGAGATTTCTACGACACCTAATTCTTCAACCCCATCAAAGAATTTAAGCATTCAAGATATAGAGACCTACACATCCGACCAAGAGATGTCAGCTGTCACCAATCCTAATCCTTAGTCGTGATTCACACCAACTCCAGTAGCCAAACTCGCATTTAGCAACTGCAACGCCGTCCACAGAACCCACCGACGCCATTCAAGTTTCCACCGCCTTCCCCTTGCTGGTCGTGGTGATCCTCCTTGCCGTCAGTCGTCGTTCAAGTCAAAATCCCAATTAAGGTAATTTCCTAATTTACGTGCTCAATTAAAATAATTAATTCCCTACATTGAGATTATTTGATTCTAACTCGATTTGATTTAATTTATTGGGCATTATCGAATAAGTAGTTTCCTTATTTGGATCGTTCCATATATACGTTTGATAATTGGGGATCGATCTTTGGACTAAAGGCCGACCCTCAATTAAGTTTGTGTCCTTAGTTGAGCGTGATAATAGTAATTGAATATAATCAAGCATGAAAGGTTTAGATGTTACATGTCAATAGTTTAGAAATATACCTATGAAAGTGCATTGCATTTAAAGTTAGATCGCATTCATCTAAGTTACCATTTTAGAATTGCATATTTTAGAAATCATGTAGTACCTAGGAAATTATCTAATTTATATTATACATTATATAAATTGTTTTCCAGTTTAAATTAGGTCATTATATAGATTTAGGAAGTTTCCTATTTTAACTCACTAAGAAAATCTCAAAAATGTCACATGCATATCTTATATAGAATTAGTTTTATAATACCCACATCATATACCGCATCTCATATTACATCAGTTCATAATTCTTTTATCCGTCATTAAAATTAGCTTATATATAGAATGCATTTAAATAATTCATGTCACGTGTCATTATACTAATTATTCACGCATGTTAAATTAGAATTCATTTAATCTTAGAATTTAGATTAAATTGCATTCATGTCTTAGGAAATTTTAATTAATATCATGTTTAGTCATAAAAAGAAAAATACAATAAATTGTTTGCATGGGTTTCATGTTAATAATCAGTTTATGCATCATGTTGCATTTACATTTTCATTAGTACTTTGTAGGAAACCGTTATGACGAGACTTTAGTTTGGCTTACTTAAGGCAAGACCCATCAAGTGGGTGGGTCAGTTTAGATTTTGATTGAGTGAAAAATGGTCTAATCCAAATTGACCTACTTTTTAATAACCCAATCCGACAAGAGCGGGAAGTGGTCCTCAAGGCCAGAGGACTTGAATAAGGAGTCACTCCTAATAGGTTTCTAGGATGGCAAAAGGGGATAGGAATGAACCTAATTGCACACCTAATAAGGGGAGAGTATAACTAGGATATATATGAAAATTGAAATTAACTCACGGAGACACATTTTAATGTGACGACAAACTCCAAAGTTAAGTGTGCTCATATTAGAGCATTATTAGAATGGGTAGCTTCTTGGGAAAATGCCTATATGTATGCCAAAGGATATAACTAAAAGACTTGATATGGGTTGGGCCAAAGTGGATAAAATATCTCGAATGAGTTAATCTAGAGATGTTACATCATGGTATCAAAGTGAAACCCCCTTTAGAAGGTGTGACATGATGTTAAATTTTGCTTTAAAATTCTGTAATTAAGCGTGCTTAGGCTATAAAACTATTAGAGTAGGTGACCTATTAAAAAAAAAGTGCATGGCTGTATTGCCAAAGGACAAAACCATAAAGCACAATATAAGATGGACCAAAACTAACAATGGCTCGAGTGAGTTAATCTAGGGATATCATACATTTAATTTGTTTTAACCAATTTTCATGCAATACAAAACTAGTGACCCTAGTTGACTCAACACATATTACTAAAACACTTTCATTTTTAACCCAATTTAGAAAAACTCTTACCCAAACTAAGTAGAGAGAGCAAAGTGAGCAAGCGCAAGATCACTTGAAGGTGAAAGAGAGTGAAGAGAGCCATAGAGATGGATCGGGTCTAGATAAATTATGAATTCATTTAACACCTATATTATTTTGGATTTTACCATTCTAAAGTCATTTATGACCAATTTCCTAAATATAATTAATTCATATGATAACTCAACTCATCAAATATGAGTTTTGGACAAGTCAAGTTAAGGTATTGAGGTTTGATATTTTGTTGCCCCTTATTATTTTGATTTATTGAGTGTCGAATTTATAGTTGCACACTTGCATAATCATTTCTCTCATGTTAATTATTTAGGAATTAAATTGGCCAAGACTGCTAGCAAATATTTTGGAATTTAAAAAAAAAAAAGATATAGAAAGGGCGTTAAATGTATCTAGTCATGTTCCTAAAATCTCTAGTTCCTAGAAGTGATATGTTCTCTCACATTTTACTTAAATTTCTAATTGATCTGTGATAGATTAGTAGCATCTCCAAAACAAATTGATTTGTCAAACCACAAAGCTATGGATGGTATGTATTTGGGAGAAACCACGCTAAGTGTTTGCTTAATAGTCCATTCACTTTCCCTGAATCAAATCCTAAAAAGCTAGAACTCTCTCTCTCTCTCTCTCTCTCTCTCTCTCTCTCTCTCTCTCTCTCTCTCTCTCTCTCTCTCCTGCCTCTTGATTCCATGGCCCTCACATTCCTCTACAAGGTGAAATTATTTCTCTCTCTCGCTATTGTGAAACTTGTCTGGTCTGTTAATGGAGACGCCAACTACGTGCATCACGTTGGCTTGGGTGGGGATATAAAGTTCCATTAACACACTTGGCTGAGTTGCTGTCACTCCATTGGTTCTTGTGATTGGGTCTTTGACTCAAAACACAATAAGGATAAGAATATCACAATGGCTTGAGGTAACAGCTGTGAAGTACTTTGAAGTTATGCGGGAATGGCTTTATCTTCATTGTTGCAGATTATGTGTGAAATGCTTTACTCAAGAGATTTTGAGGAACTGTATGTAATGTGTTTGTGAAATGATTGTATGAACTGTATGATCATTTTAGATGACAATAATCGGGAAATTGTCGGGGCATCGTTTGTGGTTCTTCATTCTGTTTCTATCCCTAGTTTTTTTTTTTTTTTTTGGTAAAGTAAAAATATATCGAGCTTTAACCAATACTATAGTTTTTCATTAGCCACTTTGGATATGTGGATTGAAGAAATGTTTTACACATTCCATTTCTGACACGTTTTTACCTCAAATTGCACCTCACATTGGACATTTCTCCGTTCATATGTAAATTGAAACCAAACAATAGAGAATGAACCCCACATCTAGGAATTTGATTGCTTAGATTGAGATTCCTTTTCATGATTCCATGGCCATGAACCAGACATGGCCTCAAGTGGTTTTGAGCTGTCAGCGTAGAAGAACCCTCCCATACTTACATACCTTGATTTGCTATGCTCTGGGTGATCGGTCAATTCTAAATCGGTTGGATGAAATAGATTGAATCTTTTCCTTCTTCAGCCTAGCAAAATGTCAGTATTTCCAAAATATGCCCAATTGAAAGCAACTTTTATGGGGAATTTGTCTTCTCCAAATTTTCCAAGGTTAAAAGTGTATCCAAAAATCACTTACCCTGGTTGAACTCTTTTATGCTTACCTATGCAAGTCACAGACACTGTGGAGGACGTTGTTGACTTTATCTTGAGAAAGGAGTGGGGTTCTCAACACAAAAGACACCTTTTTCTTTTTGTGGTTTCTGAACATTATCAATTATTTGGAATCTGACACAATCTTTCCGTTCTGTGTTTTTTCATATCTTAATTAGTGACTATTAGTCGCTAGTCTTCTGTGTATTTCGCTTATTGCGTTTCACATATGTTGTTCCCCAAAGGCAGTCAGCATCTCATTTGAATCAAGTAGAATTAAAGGAATACTTTATGGTTCTTCTTGCTCTTTTCTCAACTGATGCGATGTCGATTACATACTTGATTTTTGGGAGATATCCCAATCTTCCTTCTTACATGTATGTGCGATGTGACATAATTGGGACCATTTTTCATAAATGTCGGGATATCATGTTTATTTGACAGTAAACTTGTTAAAATGGGTTATAAGACTATTTTTGATCATATGAATGACTTAAATTCAAAATAATATGGATATTAAATAAGTTCACAATTTACTCCCATTTCATTTTGGGTTTTCTTAAATTAGTTTAAATATTGAAGTGTTTTAAAAATATGAGCCAAATCAGATATGAATTAGGTCGAGTATGAGTAAAGCGATTTGTATTACATGAAAATAAGTCAAAATGAACGAAATATGTTCATTTGAATTTGACCATTTTTTACTAGATTCAATTAATGCATTTGTCGGGTCTATCCAGCGTCTTTTGTTATGGCATTGGAACCATCGTTGCGACGTAAGGGTAGCGACGGAGTCGAGAGTCCCGCAGTTGGTGGGAGAAAACGATGTGATGGCGAATAAAGTCGGAGGGACAAGATTCTAAAAACGCACGATCGTGGCCGACGGTGACGAGAAGACAGACTTTGCCTCTACGTCGTTTTTCCCACGTTTCTTCTTTAATTCCACCGTTCTAATTAGCTGGCCACATGGCTGTCTTTTAATATCGTTCCGACAGGAGTCCCGTGACCATAAGAGAGATGGGGACAAGAATAGACCAACGTGAGGACTGAGGTTAGTGGTTTTTTGATGTGTCCATCTAAGACAGTTTAAGTTCAGGAGGATCTTAGAACATTTTCCTACGTTTTTAGAATACTCGAAATAGAAACGAATTGACAGTGGGTCTCTTATATCCTTAGCAGGTCGGCTCTAAAATAAGTTTTTGTGGACTTGATTTTGGATAGTAGAGTGAATTTCATTTTTTAGGTCACGTCTATAACTCCATTTTGCATGAAATATTACTGCATGGTCTATAAATCTCATGTGGAAACCCAGTTCAACAATTGATCCTGTGAGCCCATAGCGAGATCTAACTGATTAATAATTGAGATGATGTTGGATCACACATTTTGTAGATCATATAATAATTTCTTATTTCAAACCTGATTGTTTTTCTTGGCCCTTCACCAAAATCTTATTCCCTTAGATCGTATTAGTCAAACACATGTATGATTTCAATGGGCCTAATTCCCGGCTCCTGAACATCACACATGAAGACGTGATTGAGCCTGGACAGTAGTTGAAGCTCGCCCCGTTCTTCCTAGACATTCATTTCCAGTGGTCGTTGGCGACTAGTCGGAGGAAGAAGCGAGTAAAAGAAAAAAATAATAATAAAAGAAAGAAAGAGAAAATGAAAAAAAATATATAAAGAAAAATAGGAATAAAAATTGAAAAATATTCAAATATTATTAAAAATTATCCAACGATGCCTCGTAAAACACCTCGTGTTCATTTTAGTGCTTTGAAAGCGGCCAATTTTGATCGAACAAATTGAATTGATATAAATATTAAAAAAAATAAGTACTCAATTGATTAAAAAAATATTTATAATTGAATTGACACAATTATAATAGTTTTATGATTTTTTTAATATATTTTTTCTTATTTTGGCACATGAATGAAATTTCCCAACTTGTTGACCGGATGCTTGATCATTACACTACATCCTCAAAAAAGAATGGTGATGTATTGCTTAAAATACTTACCTAACCTACCCAGCCAGCTACTTTCCACCAATTGGACTTCTAATTCTCTTCGTTCTCTATATTTAATTCTATGTTTAGACTATTCAACCAAAACGGTGCCCCGTTAGTTGGTTAGTAATGAAAATTACTATCTTTCGGCCAAAGAAAAAAGAAAAACCCACCCTGTGAGGGAGGGAGGGAGCGTCGTGGGGCATATAAAGCGCTATCCTCCACCAGCGAAAATCCTCACTTCTTTGCAGGTCGCGTAAGCATTGACGCAACATCATTCACCGATTTTCTCAGTTCTTCTTGTGAGGGTATATGTGCATGCACCTACTTACACTCGCATTATATATTGCTGAATTCCGTGTTGAATCATTTCGATCTCACGCTCAAATCATTTGATCAATTCATCATGATATTGGCTCTTGGATTGATGCTTGATAATATGTTTGTAGACTCACCGCTTGCATTGAACTACCTCCACAAAGTTTTCTTGATGGAGAACAACAACTATCCACAAACTTATCCGAGTTTCCAGTACTTTCCTCCTCCATCAGCATGGATTGATCCGAATTCCGTATCATGCGATGACAATAACATTCCAAAATTCGTTATTATTGGTGTAGTCATTGTTGTTGTCATGCTTTGTGGTTTCCTTTTCTACTACTTCTACGGGCGAGAGAAGAAAGTCTCGCCACCAAGGGTGGTGGAGGAGGGGCGGCGGCGGGGCGGCGGCGGCGAAGGCAGCGAGGGTAGCAAGGGCGGTGGAGCTGGAGATGGCAACGAGGGCGGCGAAGGCGGAGGCGGAGGCGAGGGCGGCGAAGGAGGCGAAGGAGGCAACGGCGGAGAGGGCAAAGGACGCGACGAAGGCGGCGATGGCGGCGACAGTGGCAGAGGGTGGTGGACACGACTAGGGTTGAGCAGTTAGCCAGCACGGATGGCCACATTCATTTGTGAGAAGTGCAATCATGGAAGAGTACCGGCTTTTTTAAGTTCAAATGCCCTGACTGTGGGCACTGGACGAAGCAGCCTATCTAATCTAGACAATAAATGAGACCGAAATTACAAGTCTTTGTTATCTTATTGTATGCTTATGAATTTAGAAGCTTCTATTTATGTTTGTGTGTGAAACTTGAATGAAGCACGGTGATAGATCGTCTACTCTACTATACAATGTTGGAGATTTGATGCGATGAATAACTTTTGTGTTGGAGGGTTTTTCAAATTTCTTCTTATAATACATGAGCAGTTTTATGGCTATCGATAAATAAAATTTTGAATTATAACGAATTATAACTACTTGCATTTTTTCGTAATTTCCATACAAAATGTCGTAAATCGACCAATCAATCCAACTTACACTGTAATTTAGTTTTTGCCATTAGAGTTGAATCAAGTCTAATGCAAGCATATATATTGTATTGAGTTGAGCGCGAGCATGGGATTGAAAAAACTAAGGGCGCGTTTAGTAACGTTTATGTTCAAAAATTGTTCCAGGAGGCAGAAATAAAATAAAAAAAAAGTGTTTACATTCTGGAACAATTTTTGACCGTAAACACGCGTTTGGTAAACTTATTCGGGAACAATTCTTTTTTGTTTCTTTTAATTTTTTAATTTTTTTCTTTTTTTTTTTTTTTTCTTCTTTTGGCCGGTCATCGCCTCTAGCGACCGGCCGACGGGGGCCGACCCCCGCCCGGCCACGGCGAGGCCGAGCCCGGCCGTGGTTGGGCGAGGCTCGACCTCACCTTGGCTGGGCGAGCTCGAGCTCGCCCAGATCTAGCGAGGCCGAGCTCGCCGAGCGGCTGACTTGTGACGCTCGGCCTTGCCGCCATCGCCGGTCGGCGTCGCCAACCCTCGATAGCCGGTTGCGGCCATGGCGAGGCCGGCGGCGGCAAAGAAAAAAGAAGAAGAAAGAAAAAGAAAAAAAGAAAAATGTTTCTAAATTTTGTTTCATAAACAAGAAACGACTTTTTTTTTTTGTTTCTTGTTTCGTTCCATATGTGTTTACGGAACAAAAAAATAGTTTTGGAACAAAACGCACACAAACGCGTTTCTAGTCCTTTTTTGTTCTCAGGAACATAAAAACAGAAAAAGTGTTCAAAAACAGAAAAAGGAAACAATAACAAACGCAGCCTAAATTGTCATGTCTTTAAGATAATTACACGATCTATTCTAAAATTGTTATAACGAAATTCGAACTATGAAGGTATAAAGTCTTTAATTGAATCAATGTAATTTAAACTTATCAGAAAAATGCAATAAAAGATTTCAGTTAAGTCCGTTGAATTTATCTAATATGGCACTTCAGTCATTTTCGGTTGTCTAAGTATAACAACAACCCGTGATATGATTTAAGCACCAAACAAAGACTTAAGTCAACAGGCCTTTTTTTTTTTTTTTTTTTTTTTGGAATTTAATGCTCTCACCTGCGCCTTACTGTAAGCCAATGTACAAAAGAAAAAAGTGGGAATCCATCCTTTTCCCAAATTAGATGCACCAGTGGAAGTACCGCTTGTCACTTCCATGTCATCAATGAGGCTATCCAATCATTCATTGTCTCGTTAAAAGATGATGATTGCGCTTAGGGCACCTGCATCTCCATAATTTTCTCCGTTTGTTTGTTTGTTGATGCGATAGCTATGAAAATGATCAAAAAAAAGCCCTAAACCTATTCATACTAATTTAATTAGATTAATTCAATCATAAAATTTTTTATATTGATATCAATACAATCCATCCGATTAATTTTGATCGACCGGCACTAATGTGGACATTAGCCGTTCGACCAACGCCGACATGACAAAAAAAAAAATTTCTAATTTTTTAAATTAATTTTCTTTTTCTTTTTCTTTTCCTCTTTTTCCTCATTGGATTCCTTATAGTGACCCTAGCCTAGGGTCACGAGCAAGGCGGCTTCTCCCAGATTTGGCCGAGGCTAGCCTCACCCTAGCCTTGTCATGGGCGAAGGACAACTCTTTTGCCTTTTGATTTGGATTTTTCTACAATCTGCGCGAGCTCATGAAAACATAAGTTCAAAAGAAGATGGGTATGTAGATCTTGGAGTTGTCGATCGCTCGTTGAAGTAATGTGTCAATCCTTTCACCAACACATAGCTCTTCAATCTCGAAAGACACATATTCCAACATAAGTTAAGCTATGGTAGAGAAAGTCACTGAGTTTAATGCGTGTTAGATCCTCTAAAGCTTAGCAACACTTGATATTTGCTCCCCCATGACGTTCTTGCATCTGAGCTCACCATAGTGGTAGCTTGCTCTGCTTGGTGGATCTCTCTCTTTCTCTCTCTCTCTGACTGGATGTTCTTGACAAAGTAATGGAGCGGTTATAAGAAAACTAATTTAAATGCCAGGGGTCTGCAAGAACATGGTTGAATCAGAAAGTCACAGTATTTTACTACGAAGACCATAAAATCAAATGCTATTAGTCCATGAGAATCGAAGTAAACAAAAGACCAAGTTGCTGGGTGAACATAGCATTCGAATTCTTAAAATATTATGAAAATAGATGAAATTGACTGACGATAATATGAGGGACCTGTTACCGTGGAATTTTTAGATGCGATGAAAAAAATGTTTGTTGAGGGAGAGGGAAGGGTGGAATAGATATTTGGGAAACGCGTATTCCACGCACAACATAGCCGGCTTGTTCAGTTTAACTTAAATAAACAAATAAAGAAAAAAGATCTCAAAAAGTTCTCTTTAACTTTAACTTTAACTGTTCTGATTGAACCTTTTCTGAACTCAAATCTGCGCACGATGGTTCCATGTTGCAGTGTTCAATTGAAGTTGATACCAATCTACTCGCTCTCTATAATTGTTATCGAGACATGCCCTCTTTTCTCTTTGCTATTGACTCGAATCGGACTATATTGAAAGAGGAGAGGGAAATAGCAATATTTGATCAGGAGTAGCTGATTAGGATTTTTATTTGAGCATAAAATTATCAACTTAAAAAAATGGGGGAGAACAAGGAATTTGCTGGACAACATTCTTGACTGGATCATCCCTCCGGAAGGTGAAGACGAAATGGCTAAAAGTCATAGAATGTGGCTGCGTCAACACTTTTGAGGCAATAATGGAGTTGTTGTAATTATGGTTATAATTATATTAATGGATCAACGGAAGCCAATAAATTAAGATATGTTTTTTTTTCTATTCACGTATCTCTTTTGGATTCATGAATTCCTAAATTTTTCTGTTCATGTATCTATTGAATTTATGAATTTCCTAGATGCATGTATCTTTTAGTTCATGTATTTATTGAGTTCATGAATCTCTTGAATTCATGTATCTTTGGATACCTGAATCTCTTGGATTCACGTATCTATTTATTCATGAATCTCGTGGATACACGCGTCTATTTAATTCATATATCTCTGTAGTACATGAACTAAAAAGCTCTATAAATAGATATGAGCATAGAGCTTCATTGGGGTTTTGGTTTTTGGTTTTTGGTTTTTCTAACTCGATTCCAAAAGAGCTTTGATATACGTTTCAACTCTTCAGTTTTTTCTGAGTGTGCTGGTTCAATTGATCGACTGAGTCATGTTTGCAAGTGCTAATCCAAACAGGTTCGAGGTGTTGTATCTTGGGAGGCATAGTTCGTGAATCTGCGGAGCACCATTGGCAAGAACTAATCGCCTTAAGGAGATTCGGTTATTCGTACCTCACCTCCAATTTTATGTTATATCTTATTTCCTTCTTCTCCAAAAGTTGTAAGTTTACATAAAAAGAAGAATAATATATAGCTGTTATTGTCTTCTCTACTTTCATGTTCTGATTTCAACAAACAGTGTGCTTTCTCTGGAAATAATTTCCAACAATCTTAAGGCGATTATCTCACTCACTGTTTGTTGTTCTTGTCAGATTATTGAGATAGCTGGAAACAACCAAGTGCCCTTCAATGTCCCAAATGTTTCAGGAGACGTTCCTATGGTCGATTCAACCGTTGCTATGGAAGATATTCAACCCTCAGGGCCTGAATTGTAGCAGCCAATGCTACAGGCCCTTGGGCTAACACCAATTTTAGTGATGCGGGTACAAGTCATACGACTGGTATGCCCAGGACTGTTTTTCATAACAGTACAAGCCAAATGGCTTTTGGCTCCATTTCTGGAGGGATAGTTCAACGAATTTTGCCTATTGCGATGGCAACGCCTCCAGCTACAGCTCATGAGAAACCGGAGAAATTCACCAGAGTGGGCTTTAAATAGTGGCAGCAGAAGATGTTATTCTATCTGACCATGCTCAATCTGACGAAATATTTATCGGAGGTGTGCCCGATAATTAGTCCAAATGAGCAAGATGTCACGACGCTCGGTGCGTTGGAGGCTTGGAAGCATGTGGACTTCTTATGCCGAAATTATATCCTTAACTGTTTAGTGAATTCTCTTTATAATGTTTATTGTAATATTGAATCTGCTAAATAGTTATGGGAGTCCTTAGAGAAAAAATACAAAACTGAGGATGCCGGCACCAAGAAATTTGTGGTTGCCAAATTCTTGGACTACAAGATGGTGGATTCTAAATCTGTCATGAGTTAGGTTCAAGAATTGCAATTAATTCTAAGTGACATCTTGGCTAAGGGAATGATACTTAGTGAATCATTCCAAGTGGTAGCTATGATTGAGAAACTACCTCCGGGCTGGTTAGACTTCAAAAGTTATTTGAAGCACAAACGGAAGGAGATGAGCCTTGAAGATCTCATTCTGCGCCTTAGAATCGAGGAGGACAATAGAAGGAGTGTGAATCCTTCTTCTGAGCCAAAGGCCAATGTTGTGGAATCTTCCAAATCGAAGCAAGATAGAAAAAGGAAGATGTCTTTTTTTAAGGAAAAGGCAAGCGAAGGAGCAGTTCCAGAAATTCCAAGGAACGTGTTTCATATGCAACAAGCCTGGCCATCGTGCTAAGGATTGCAAGAAGCACCCGAAAAAAGGCAAGAATGAAGGTGCGGCCTAGCAACTGAATTTGACAGAGCATGACAATATTGAGAGACCGTCTGCTGTGGTAATGTCCGAAGCATCTCTGGTGTCGAACACTAATGGCCGGTGGCTAGACACGGGTGCCACAAATCATATATGTGCAAATAAACACATGTTCTCATCTTATGAGAAGGCTGAAGAAGATGAGAAGCTTTATATGGCTAACTCTGCATCAGCAAAGATTGCCGGAAGAGGAAAGTTAATCCTGAAGTTTACATCTGGCAAGGAAGTCGCCCTGCTGAATGTGCTGCATGTACCAGATATTCGGAAAAATCTAATTTCTGGCCCTATACTTGTCAAGAAGGGTTTCAAAGTTGTATTTGAATCTGACAAGTTTGTATTTTCAAAAGGAGGGATGTATGTGGGGAAATGGTACTTGTGTAATGACCTGTTTAAGGCCAATGTGGCTGTCATTGATGTAAACTCAAAGTATGTGTACCTAAAGACTATTAATAAAGAAAAGTCTTCAGTTTACACTGTTATGTCTCCTTTTCTATGGCATGGTAGATTAGGACTTGTAAACTATGGTACAATGAAGATAATAGCAAACTTTGGGTTAATTCCAAGATTTAAGTTGGATGCCCGTTACAAGTGTGAGACTTGTGTTGAGGCCAAGTTTGCCAAGAAACCTTTCAAATCTATTGAAAGAACAAGTGAACCTCTATAATTAATCCATAGTGATATATGTGATTTAGAGTTTGTAGAAAGTAGAGGTGGAAAGAAGTACTTCATCACATTTGTGGATGACTGTACTAGATTTTGCTATGTCTATTTACTGATTAGCAAAGATGAGACTATGAGCATGTTTGTCAAGTATAAAATTGAAGTTGAAAACCAACTTGATAAACAAATCAAAGTGCTTAGGTCTGATAGAGGAGAAGAATATAGTTCAATCAATTTGAAAGAGTTTTGTGCTAGTTTTGGAATAATTCTCCAAATGACTGCACCTTATACTCCACAACAAAATGGAGTTGCTGAACGATTGAACAGGACACTAAAGGAGATGGCTAACGCCATGCTTTTGAGTTCAGGTTTACCTTAGAACTTGTTGGGGGAGGTAGTTTTAATTGCAAATTTTATCCTTAATAAAATACCCCACAAAAAGACAGGTAAAACTCCATACAAGTTATGGAATGAAAAGTTACCATTCTACAATTTTCTAAAAGTGTGGGGGTGCATAATGTGATTTATAACGGTAAGTCTAGACACATTTGTCGTAGACAAGGCCATAAGCAATTGCTCTCAAATTGAATAATTTATTTAGACTTTGTAAAGTCAAAAGAAAATATTGCGGATTCGCTAACAAAAATTTTGTCAAGAGAGTAGATAAACTACGCATTGAGGGGAATGGGCTTAAGAGCCTTAGCCCAATAAAGAGATTCCAGGGTGGAAACCTAACCTATGCGATTGGAGATCCCATGATCTAGGTTCAATAGGACAACGCAAATTTTGAAAACTCTAGTGTAAGCACTGTCTACCATTCCTATGATGCAACAGTGCTTCCCTACAGTGTTATTAAGGGTACGCTATGCGTTTAATGATTCCTATAACTTGGAATGTAACATCCAAGTAAGATATGGTATGATATCTTTAATAGGAATGCACCTATATGCGTGGAGCTAGCCGACTCTATGAAAATCTTTAAAGGCTAGATTTTCTAAAGCATGCATGAATCCCGAGAGGTTCAGGGCCGAAAGAACGAACACAACCGAGAACCAATCTTGAATTGGAAATACTCCGTGTGAGGTTTATTGTCTAGGCTTACATAAACAACTGGCGATTCAAGGCTTAGTCCATCGACTAGTTAAGTAAGTCCGATAAGAAGGTTCAAAGCGAAAGCTACCTATCTTGATGGGGTTTATTTCAACAAGCATGCTCAGATTCCTTCGAGTCAAAAATGTTTTGTTGATCCATTAATGTGGGGGATTGTTGTAATTATGGTTATAATTATGGTTAATGGATCAACATAAGCCAATAAATTAAGATACATTTTTTTTCTATTCACGTATCTCTTTTGGATTCATGAATTCCTAAATTTGTTTGTTCATGTATCTATTGAATTTATGAATTTCCTAGATTCATGTATCTTTTAGTTCATGTATTTATTGAGTTCATGAATCTCTTGAATTCATGTATCTTTGGATACCTGAATCTCTTGGATTCACGTATCTCTTTATTCATAAATCTCGTGGATACACGTGTCTATTTAATTCATATATCTCTGCAGTACATGAACTAAAAAGCTCTATAAATAGATATGAGCATAGAGCTTCATTGAGATTTTGGTTTTTGGTTTTTGGTTTTTCTAACTCGAAAGAGCTTTGATATACGTTTCAACTCTTCTGTTTTTTCTGGGTGTGCTCATTCAATTGAACGGTTCGACTGAGCCCTATTTGCATAGTGCTAATCCAAACAGGTTCGAGGTGTTGTATCTTGGGAGGCATAGTTCGTGAATCTGCGGAGCACCATTGGTAGGAACTAATCGCCTTAAGGAGATTCAGTTATCCGTACCTCACCTCCAATTTTATGTTATATCTTATTTTCTTCTTCTCCAAGAATTGTAAGTTTACATAAAAAGAAGAATATTATATAGTTGTTATTGTCTTCTCTACTTTCATGTTCTAATTTCAACAAACAGTGTGCTTTCTCTGGATATAATTTCCAACATAGTTCTAGGAAAGGCAAGCAAAGTGCTTTGGGCCGATGAGGACACAATTGGGGCAGAAATCATATTTTTCACGACGACGGAGACCATGAAATCATATGCTACTGGTCGATGAGACAAAAAAAAAAAATCAAAGACGCCGATGAGGACGTGATTGGGACAGAAATCATATTTTTTTTTTCATGAGGATGAAGACCATAAAATCAAATGCTATTGGTCAATGAGACCAAAAATAAAAGATGCGGCCACTCAAAGGAAAATGCGGAAAATTTCCCTTTCATGATGGATTTCCAAAATTATTGATACATAGTTAGAGGCTACCGGCAACAATTCATAAAAAATTAACCTAATTCAGAATCATTTCTCATCCCAAGATTAAATGGACCAAAATCGACTCAATTCCAATAATAAAAATATATTCTTGCAATACAATCTCGTAATGAGTAAATATAATGCCAAAATGATTAAAAAAAGACAAGCAAATTTTACGTAGAAAATTCAATACTGAAAAAATCACGAATGGCCCAAAAACTCTCACTATACACAAAGGTTTTTCTTTAGTCACACACTTGAAGCTTTACATCAATAATACTTCATCATCATGAAAGTAAACTAACATAAGTGAAGCAAGAAATCCTAATTGTAAAGAAATGAGAGATAATTTGGAGAAGGTTTTGAACAAACAAAGCTGATCAACTCGTCTTTCTTGATCTTACGAACAATATACTGGAATTTGAGCCAATTCCGATGGCCTGAATTTCCTATCCGGACTGGAAGCCGCAGATTGTTTTCTATCTTCTCCGTGTGCTCTCACTCTCCTCTCTTTCTCCCCAACAAGCAGCTTATCGCCTCATTTGGTTCAGCATTCTCAAGGGGCTTTGAGCCCCCAAAGCCCCTTGGGAAAAATTAGGTGTTTAGTTTAGCATTTGGAGGTCTCCTTAGGCAAATGCTTGCCTTAGAAATGCTAAAGAGGGGTTTATTGATTTTTTTTTCTTCCAATATTACCCTCATTGATAATTGCGTTATCCTATTTTACCCTAAAAAGTTACTGTTCATCGTCTTCTTCGTTGGACTTGTTTTTTCAAGAGTGAAGCTGAGTCGGCGAAGCTCAGCCGGCTAGATATGGTTGCTTATGCACCGCCGTCGCCACACACTGCCATCACGTGGATCGCAGCCTTAGGCGGCATCACCTGGGTCACGCGACCCATGTGACAAGCTGAGCGGAGCTCAGTCGGCCAGATTTGGTCGCCCACGCATTGTTGTCGCCATGCACCACCGTCACCACGCACCGTCGTCACGTGGGTCGTGACCTCAGGTGACGCCGCCTAAGGTCACGTGACTCGCCACCTCCCTACCACCACTACCACCAGTCGCCTCCCCCACCACAACCACCAGCTCCGACTGCTCCTGATCGTTCCCCTTTGCTTCAGCATCTCCTCCTCCTTTTTCATTTTCTTTTTTTTTTCCTTTTCACCTCAAAGCTATTTTGAAAAATACACCAAAATGAGAGTACCCAAACACCTTTGCTTTCATCAAATGCTCATTCTTCTAAAGATACTTGGGGAAATGCAAAGCCATTTGCCCAACATTGAACCAAACGAGCCTTATCTCTCTATTCCTTTTTGCTTTTTTTGACTTTCCTTTCTTCTATTTATTGATGTTAGCTGGGTCCCACATAGGTGGACCCAGCCAACATCAATATCTAGTACAGTCGATCGACATGCGGATCCTTGGAATGCCATAACTCGGCTAAGAAAGGGACACTTAAGTCTGCCAAAATCGAGCAAAATGGATTAATTGAGTGTCAATCTGGCCAAAATCCGGCCAAATTGCATACGTGACATTTTTCCGGCAAAGCGAGCCCAAAACGATGCCATTTTGCACGCTGACGTGACTAAATATGCAAAAACGACGTCGTTTTGGGCTGACGTGGTAAAAAAAAAAATACAAAAAATAATAAAATTAAAATATTAAAAATAATAATTTAAAATTTAAAAATTTAAAAAAAAAAAAATGGGGGCGGTGGGCGAGGGTTCAGTCCTCAATCGCACCTTTGCCGCCTCCTCGCCGTTGTCGGGAAGGGCTGGCAACGGAGGGAGGAGGGTCGACCGGCGACCTCGGTCAACCAGCAGCGGACTCGCAAGCCCACACCTGATCCGGCGAGGGTCGATGGCCCTCGCCCTTGGCCCGACCGGGCGAGGCCGCGACCCCCTCGCCACTCACCACAGATCTGGGTGAGGGCTTGAGCCCTCGCCACTGGTCGGCCAGGGTCGTGGCCCCTCCAACGCTCCCCCTCGGTCGCCAGCCCTTCCCCGGCGACGGTGGGGAGGCGGCACGAGGAGGTGGCAGCGGTGGCTAAGGCCGAGCCCTCGGCCATCGCCCTTTTAAATTATTATTTTTAATATTTTAACTAAATTTAATTTAAAATTTAATTTAATTAATTTTTGTGTTATTTTTTTTACCACGTCAGCCCAAAACGACGTCGTTTTTGCATTATTTGGCCATGTCTACGTGCAAAACGGCGTCGTTTTGGGCTTGCTTTGCTCGAAAAAAATGCCACATCAGCCTTTTAGTCAGACTTTGGCCGGAGTGGCACTTAAATGATCCGTTTTCTTCGAATGTGGCACTTAAGTGTACATTTCATAAGTTATGACACTTAGGTGTCCGTTTGTACCAAGTTATGACACTTGAAGCGTTCTTTTGCCACGATCAATCAAAGAAAACATGACCATCAATTTTATTGCCAAATAACATATCAATAACTCAACAATACAATTAGAAATTTGCCGACTTTGAAATGAATTAGTGAATAACCAACTCTTCAGAAATCTTACAATTATCGTAGATAAATTGCAAATGCCATAATAGGTCTCACAACATTGTAGTAAATTTGTAAACTTACAAACTTATGCTCATTGTCTTCATCATTTTGATTTTTCCATTTGCTAATTATTTCTAGAAATCTTTTCGCGTGATGAAATGAAACTTGTTTGACACCTAAATTTTGACAATCCAATCATTCACTTATTGCATTAAAAATTAGGGATTAATTTTAACCCCTAAATAAAAATATTAGAATTAAATTGCATAACATATAGTTTTGGAAACATTTTTTTTTTATTGCATTTGCATTGGACTAGTGATAGATGGGTTTGACTTGATAGTTTCAAAATTTAATTAGACGAGTTGGATTAAGCCCGTGGCGAGAGGGAATGGGCCCAAGTCCGTTATTCTCTGATGACTAATAATTGACTTATGAGAAATAACGATTTGATATTTTCGGAAAAGATTCGTAATATTGTTCTAGTATTCGGTAAATATTTTATATATTTATGCGATATATATATTAAGTGATATATTTCGCAGCAGATTGGAAGAGTTCATAGAATATATCAAAATGATCAAAGAGAATATTGCACTTGGGGATATACTGAACATTATATTTTGTCTCAAAACGAGAGAGATTGCACGGTCATTAGAGATTTCGTGCGGAAATTTTCTGTCCCTAATGGGATCATATCATTCACCTATAAAATGCCACTCGGTCAACAAAAAAGAGAGGGGAGGCCACACAATTCAATAAAGGGCAAATTGAGAGAAAAGAGAGCTAGGGGATCCAATAGAGAATAGAAACCGGAGTTCTTTATGCTCTTTCGGTCCCAATTTTGAGATCGTTCTATCACCGCCTCCCGAGATCCACTGGTCATCATTGTTGCTACTAGACATCCACGCAGTACCTACACCACGATGGCCCTTCTTGGCCGAGCACTTGCCTTTCACAGCGAAGCTCTTTCAGTTTTGCAGGATCTCAAATGAGCACACGGAGTTTTTACCATGCCGTGAGCCGTGACATGTCTGCCGTGTCGAGCTACGACCAATTTGGTGCCTCCTCGCAACGAAATCATTCTCTATTTTGCAGGTTCGCTATGAGACTATCTCAGCGAACGTCTGAGCATCCACCTCACCATCGGTCCATGCTCACGTGTGGTCACCACCTCCATCGAGAAGTCCCCACAATGAGCTGTTCCTTCTCTAGCCGAGAATTACTGGACTAGCAGGCTTTGCCTAGCAGCCCGTAATGAGAGTCTCATCGTCGGTCCGCACATGACACCACCGCGGATTCCCTATCGATGAAGCTGCTGCCGCACTGAGACCAACT